>NW_009913251.1:61385-139746 GCF_000696875.1 Nestor notabilis
AGGATGCTGGGGAGGGACTCTTCATTAGGGACTGTACTGGTAGGACAAGGGGTAATGGGTTTAAACTTAAACAGGGCAAGTTTAGGTTAGATATAAGGAAGAAGTTATTTACAGTGAGGGTGGTGAGGCACTTCAATGGGTTGCCCAAGGAAGTTGTGAATGCTCCATCCCTGGCGGTGTTCAAGGCCAGGCTGGACAGAGCCCCGGGTAACATAGTTTAGTGCGTGGTGTCCCTGATCATGGCTGGGGGGTTGGAACTAGATGATCTTAAGGTCCTTTCGAACCCTAACTATTCTTTGATTCTATGATCTTGCAAGGCTGGCCTGGAGGAAATGGAGGTAGAGTGTTAAATTTCACTAACTGCATTCAGATTTCCTCTTTCTTGGCAGTTGATACTTCCTCATTATCAACTCTTCCATATCTCTGGCAACTGATCTGTTTCTACTATGTAAAATCTACATGTTTTCACATTCTGTGAGTATGAAGATTTATTCAGTCTGTATCTTCATTTATTGTACACATTTTCTATTAAAATTATTTTCATTTTGGTCAAGTGATATTAGATTTCATACTTGACAGCTATATCATAACACATTGCTAATCAATAACTATTTTCCCCCACCTGAACTTATTTATTTGAAAACGTCAGTCTTGACTGCACTAAGAATAAACAGAACTTAAAACTGGACAAATAGTATTCTGAAAAAAAAATTTAAAAAGGCATTATATACACACTTATTTACAAGATGTGTACACACAAACACACATCCACCAAAATCCATCAAAGTTAACAAAGTTTTTTATGTTTTAGCCACTTGCATCTTAGCAGAAACAAGTTAATACAGAAATATTCTAGAATGTAGAGATATAATATGCGAGTTCCAGTTCTAGTTCTATTCCTCCAACAGAACTATAGGAGGCTTGACCGACACCTCTGCTTCCAGTTTGGTCCTGCTGGCAGGATACTCTCCGTTGATTGTTCTGTTGCCTATGGCCTCTCTTAATCCTGGAAAGTATCAAATTACTATGGGTTATTGCACTCTGGATGCATTTTTGTATAAAGCAGCCGAAGAGGACATAACGGAAGTACATGTTTGTTCTTAAATATTTTTCCTACATGTGAACTTAATTTTATAAACTATCATTTAAAGCACAGCTGTAACCTTTATTCAAATATCAAATTGAACTTTGAGATTCATTAAGATCAATGAACAAGATAAATATTTCTTGCTTTCTGTTTCCACACTGCTAGCAGTTGTGCTTCTAACCTGACATGGAACTGGGCTAAATGACAACAAAATACCCCTGTGATGAAACTAGGTGTCTTGATTGCCAAGGTTATAATCTGATCATTCATTAAATGTTATTCCAATCACTGACCATACAGGTCTGTTGGTAACCACTTTCTCATATTTTTCCATCCATTTAATTATTTTTTACATAACTGTATAAATCTCAGGTGATAAGGTACTCAAAACAAACCTGATCTTTTTGGATGTTTCAACACCCAAGAGCTTTGGGTACATGAAACCTGCAATTTGATTACTTTAAGAGCAACATACCATAACTTAGAAGTGTAATTTCTACTACATTAAGTTCCAACTGGGTTTTAAATCTTTGGGTGGGAAAAAAAAACAACCAAACAGAACTGATACCTTTTTAGGTGCATCTAGTTCTGTCCCATTGCTTTCTGGGAGAGGAAGAAAACCATATTCTTCTTTGAAGGTGATGGAAATGTTTTGGATATAGAGATCTTGAGTTATCCTGTACTGAGTCTTGAAGCATACATTATACACGTTTACAGGAAAAGGTTCTTATGGAACAGAGGTCAGATAAAAAGACCACAGACTTATTCTTTGAGTTTAAAATAACTGACAGAAAACAATGTTAGTTTGGAAAAGTTAACTTGAATACCTTGATGGCAGATTTTAGAACACATTTTCAGAGTTATAAAGTTTCTGTAGAAATATTTTCTAAATGTCATCAGGTTTTATTCTTTGTCTAAAACTGGCACATGTCATATATGGTTTCTCTCCCAGCACAGCAAAATAGTGAAAAGAACAACAAAAGGCACTATAAGAAGCACATTTTAAAGAAGCATCTGTATTCCAAAGGTCCATCCGGGACTAAACTTAGTTACACTATTGCATCTGAAAGCAGAATTCCTACTGGGTTTTAAATATGTAGTTCTAGTGACAAACACTTAAGGCAGAAGTTATGCCCTCAGGTACACTTCAGCAGCTGGAGTCCAGTACATGTTTCGAAGGCAGACTTTGCCCTTAAGAAGTAAAATAAAGGACAGTCTCATAACCTTCAAGTGGGTCACACCCTCTTGTTTAGCATGACACCAAGGAGTCATGGTAACAAAGCTGAGAGAGTAGCAGCTGCATTTAGTAGATAAGAATCCAGATTGTTAAAGTAAAATATTTTTAAGATTAATATATATTGCATATAACATAAAATTCAACAAAAGTTTTTCTCCAGTTCTTCAGATAAAGCTGATAAATGTCCTTTCCTATACTGGAGGTAAATAGAACTTATTTTATCCATTGTGCACTGCTTATATTTTCTGAGGTAGTAAAAGAGATTATGAATTACATTTTCAGCTATGAAGCACACTAACTTTTGTATCTATAGCAATTAACCATTGCTTTTAATGCTATTTTTACTTTTAAAATGTGTAAGTGGCTTAAAATATGGGGTTTTTTTTCCACAATGATTTGTTTTGAAATAATTTAAGTAGGCAATTCTCCCTAAGAGGTCTAGAAATCACCACCATCACACTAACCTTTCATATTCTCAGCATCAGAATACAATATTTGTTATGAAAAACCTCTGAAGTTTCTAACTTTGTGTTCCTTCCAGCACTGTAACTGTGCCCTTTTCTAGTCTGGTTTTAAAATCTTAATACATAGAAACCTATTGTATTTAGAAATGAAGATTCACACATATTCCATATAAAACATCACATGATTTGATTTCAAGTCCTGCTTAAACAAAATATACCAACGTATTTGCTACTGATATTTTAATCTGCAGAAAGAAACAGAAAAGCTTGTGTGAAGTTATTATCCTTTTATGATAAACACTACATTTACTTTAGAACATGCCTAAACCTAACTGAACTCAATTATTGCTATTATTCCAAACATCATGATGGCAGCAACCCTTCAAATATTGACATCTGCTCTCTCAAGTTCAGCATTTGACTGCACATTCATTTGGTTGAACACCTATCTTTCAAAAGCTGCAATGTATCCATTTTCTAATGACAACATGCAGAAGTATCAAGCACTGCAGGAAAGCTCACTCACCATTCGTCTTTGAAATGTTTTTTTTTAGCACCATTTTCAGCTTCACAATACTTCAAAGAAAACATCTTTGTGTACCTGCTTCATTTCAAAATGGACAATCACAATAAAAAAGAGACACAAGTACTTTAATCTCTTCGATTAAAGTCCAATTAGCATCTGATTTCACAGCATTTTTTTTTCAGGTTTTAGAAAGTAAATACTCACTTCACAGATATTTGCACTAAATACAGAGCAAAAACTCAGAAACAAAGTTAGTAAGGCTTCGAAATACAAGTAAATATTCTATATTTGCTCAGTAGAACCTCAGATGACCATTGTTCTATTAAAAAAATAAGCAAACTGATACTCCGAAACCTAGACAGAAGTAATGTTTGTTTTGATGGGGGGTTTTATGGTTTTGGGTTTTCTTGGGGAGGGGGAAGGGTTGTATTTTTTTTAGTATATTCCATAGAAGAAAAGACAGAATTGCAGTTAAAGTAGAGCACATGCCCCTAAAGGGAGAGCTGTTCACAGTTAACTTTACTAGTTTATAAAATTTTTTCTTATGACAGGACAAGAACTATCAAGCCTTTTGTGCTAGGGAGTTTTGATAAAAATCTGTTTCAAAGAGTTAGACAAAACCAGAACAATATTCACAGAAAGACCATTGAATAGCTTCGAGCTACTGATGTACTGATGCTTAGCATACTGCTGTATCTCAGTGGCCACCTCCCTTGATGGGATCTATGGCTTCCCTATTTAGGTTTAGTGCAAACTTACCAGAAATTTGAACATCAGCATACCACTGTACAATTGTTCCCATATTTCTGCTTTCTTTTTACATCAAGAGCGCTCCACAGAGGGTCAAAGCTTGCACAAGCAAGCTATTTTCAGAGAAGCCAGTTTGGCATAAATCAAGGAAGCAGTCTCCGAGACAGTAAGGCTTGCTGGCAGTCATATTTAGTATAATATGTTTAGCATAGGCAAACATCATGGTGTTAAAACTTTTGGAGATAAGTGTTATAATGTCTGCAGCACTGACTGCTGACAAAAAAGCCCAAATTTTTTCTTAAGTAATTAAAGTAAAAAAAAATCACAGTGGACAATTACACTTTTATTAATGGAGTTAGACTATCCTAAAACACCAGGCAACTTCTCTCTTGGAAAGATATATTGCAAGGGGAAAATTGTTTCTGATAAGAGGAAAAGTGTTCAGATGTCTTGCCCAAAGGAAAAAAGCATTTGTATATAACTTGACCTACCCAAAGTTTTGAAAATTATGAACTGTACTTGACTATAACCTCAGAATCCTGTCTACAGTGGACGTGTCAATACTCATAACAATAGCTCTTAGATTAGATTTATAAAAAGAATAGCTAATGAGCACCTACTGTCAGAAATCAAGTTTATTTTGCAGGATGTTCAAGTATCAGACTCAACAATCTGAAAAAGATGCTTCATTACGAAGTCCAGGACATTGCATTTGGTAGTAGTGGAATAAAACAATATGGATGAAAAATGAAGTGATACATCAATCTGATTTTGGTTTATAAGAAGTGAGTGAAAGTAAAAACTTCATAAATCTATGAGCTTTGATTAGACAACTGGGAATTGATATGCACAAAAGATAGACACACTTGCAACATGGCATTCTTCATTCCATCCCCACATATACAAACAAACATATGTATGCATATAAAAAATATTGCAGCATTCTACAGAACTACACTGAAGTTTCAGGGTGCTTTTTTTGTTTTGTTGTTTTGTTTTGTTTTGTTTTGTTTTTAATTACTATCTCTATGATAATATATAAGGGAAGTTTCAAAAGAGTAGATAACACGACTAAGCCTGAAAATCAACTGAAGAATTCTTCTCCAAAACAAATTGACTACTTTCATTTTCCATCTCTGACCAAATCACTACAGTTTAATTGAAACAGATGGAAAGATAGAAAGAACAGGAATATTTATAAGAACTAATATGCTAACGCAATTCTCAGAAGTTTGTCACTCAATAATACACAGAATACTGGATACACACAGTTTATTGGAAAATGATGACCTTTGAATTACTGAAATTTTCCTCCCTTCATGAGCCATTGACAATCACAGGTTTTTTAAACAAAAATCTTACTGATGTTTTCACAGCTTATGGCTGAAAGGAAATATCTACAAGTTGAAACTTTAAAAAAGTAGCAGTTCGGTGTTTCGCAATTTGAGAAGCCCTAATATTTTTTGCATTGAAGTCAGGAAAAAATGCATTTTGGCCTCATACTAATTCATCATTTCTAGTCTTATATTAAGCAGAGCATACACATCATTCATTAAGGTGCTGAATATTCATGGTCTGACTCCTGTTTGGGATGACCTACAGAGCTTTTATATTCCCTGTTTGGTTTTATTCATAACTGTACACAAAATGTGCAGAAGATTCACCTTTCCCTGCCTAGCGTTTCCAGTCATATGTTAAAATAAGTGGAAAGCCTTATGGCACTAGACAATATTAAATTTGTAAACTGTTGCTATTTCTATTTACTGAGACAGTTTATCTGTTACTTTGAAGAGGAAAATCCCACCAGGTTATATTTCTGATGCATGTTTCATGTGGCATTTAAGTTACAGGCATTTAAACACTGAATGAGCTTATGAGAACATAGATTAGTTAAGAAACACCATATGCCAACTACAAAGCAGTTTTGAAGGCCATGGTTTATTATTATTAATAGTAGTATTTTGAAATCATGAAGTAGGAAAACATGTAGGTCAGTATCACATAGCAGAAACTAACACAAGCTTAGAAGAAGTCGGCCTCTTTACAAAGGGGACAATTCTGAAATCACACACTGCAGACATCACTGTAGTCCCAGCTAAAAGGCATATGTGGATTTTTCCACTCAGAATAGGTGCAACACTTTGAGAAGTGCAAAACAAGCACCTTGAGAAGGGTAAGATGTCACTCATTTAATTTACAGAATCACAAAGTAAGCAGGGAAGAGTAAATATTACAGAATAAGTTTTAAGTCTGTTACCTTTTTGACTGTTCTAACAATGATCATTATTCCCAGATTACTTAAAGACTTGGAATAGCTGCAATCTTCCAGAAACAAGTCAGTGTGTTAAATTTACCATTAAATAACAGACCAAGAATGTACAAATAATTAATTGCATTATTTCAACTGACTCTCTTTTGCTTCCTTTTATATGAAGGCAGCTTGTCTCCTGTTCTCCCCATCCCCCAGCAGAAGAAATACCAAATCCGCAGAACTGGAAAAATTAACAGCCTCCCAGCCTCAGTCCACACATACCTATTGGTTTACATAGCTACTGAATAACTTGGTGTCTAAGAGCTCATTTCTAATCAATACAGTAGCTTGCTTTTCTAGAAAAGTTGTTGTGTAGCTATTCATGATATACACTGTCAGCTACTCACACAACCCAGCAGTGTACCTGTGAGGACAGCAGAAAAGCTGTTATATTTTCTACAGGATTAACACCAAGTATATGACCTAATGCCCACTGTAGGTAGACTGACCCTCCCTTTTCTTCCTCTTCAACATAATCCATTACTTAATATTACACATGGAATATCAAAATAATATTTGTTACTTGTATACATTAACATTTACTTCTTAATTTAACCTTTTTTGATCAAAACATAGATGGAGGGTTTTTTTTTTTTTAAGGATTATCTAGGGAGTGGAAGGGACCAGCTGAGTAAAGCATTCTAATGAGGATTCATAGAGTATTATTTTGGCATTAGACTCTAAATCTTCATACTGAAAAAACAAAAAGTATGAAGTAATGGTCTGAAAGCTTTGTTCCCTTGAGATCAACACAAAGGCCTCAGCTGAGATGGAAATAAATATTCAATAAAGAACCAAGCATTGAAATCTTAACAGCTGAAACTAATTATTAGGAAGTTTTTGCTATGGATTATAACAGAGTTGTAACCTATTATAGAAGCACTAAACCCCCCAATATTAATATACTAAGCAATATTTTCCAAGTTATATCCTTACAACTTAAAAGTCTGATGATCTCATTTACTCTTCACATCAGAACTAGAGACCATCTAAAACCTATACATGACCAGAATAGGTCCCACTGAGAATTAAATAATTTTGTAAACATGAAATAGCCCAGATGAATGCCTGTGTTTTCTTTAAATCGTGGTTTGGAAAGGACTTCTGAAAACGTGCAGAAGTGTCAGGTACTTTACATTTTCAGAGGGGTTCTGTTTGGCTTGTTTTGTTTTAAAGGGAAATTTCTTATAAATATATGGAATCATTTATTAAGATATAAACCAAGACAGCAAGTATGTTTCAGTAATGAAAAAAGAGCATAGAATAGTATTTCTGCATGCATTTTCTCATCTGTATTAAAAGTTTATTTCAAGTGTGCTTTTTACGCAATCAGAAATTTAAGTTATTCTTATATTTTTCATTTGAAGGCATATGAAATAATTTAGTAACTCAACTGCTTGAACTGAATCAAACCAAGTTTCTAGCACAGTCTTGCAAACCTGACACCTTCAAAGTATCCAAAGTTCTTTAAATTCTGGATGAAACACTATATGTTAAGTCATATTTATGCAGTTCCATATATAAGTAAATAAAATCAAACCAAGAAACAACATCTGCAGAATCACGTTTATTGAACAATCAAGTAGCAGACTCATATAAAAATAGTACCTTGAAGTTATTAACAATCTGTGCTCAGGAGCCAAGTCCAAGTTCAATGGCGGGCTGAAGTAACAATTCAAACAACCCTCTCTTCCTCTTACCTTCCCTGCCCCTGAGAAAAAACAAGGGTGTTTACGGTAAAAATATTTTCCAGTGAACTTTAGCAGGTTTGAATAACACTTCAGTAAAGTTATTGCTAATTTATAAATATTCTATTTCATAAAAGAAACATTGCCTACAAATTATAGGTCAGTCTGTTCCTTCAAGCCCTCTACCTTTCTGTACTCCTTCACACCATGCCAGTGGACACTACTGGCAAGTCTGAGAAGCTACTGCAGCAGTACTGGTTTCCCTACTCTACTTTAGATACTTCAGAACTCTTCAGGATAATGACCCAGGGCTATACATTGCCCCTTGCTCATGCATACCTATTTCTTTCTTGTACTGGGCGTACAACAGAACAAGCCTAAACACTGTACCAAATAATTTTTTCACTTGTTTGGACTTATACTACTTTTCATCATTCCCCTGAGTCCCTTGGCTGCATGCCCAGACTTTGATTACCTGTTCACAAGAGCACAGAACACTTGAAAAGAAGTGTTTATCAGGTCGTGACAGAGCTAGACTTACTTTTCCCTAATTTTCCAAAACTGAGTGGATACACTAAACATTCACACTAAAGACAGAAAACCCTGGCCGAACAGGGAATTTCCATAAGAAGACTACTTTCTAATTCTCAATATCATCTTAATCCAAGTAACTGAAACATTCTCAGGAAGAATGTACTTCATTATCATAATTATGGCTTCTAGAAAAAACATGCAGTGGCACCTCTCAGTGTCGTAAATTCACAAAAGCTTCTTAGCATATAGGAAAGGAGAAACAAAATTTAAAAAAAAAAACCAAAACAAACATTTGAAGCCCACAGAGATGCCTAGATACGTGCTTTCACAGAACAGACACTCGTATTCTAGAGAGATGGTTGCTCCCACAAACCATCAGGAGCACTTGCTACTTAATGTATTCCATCTCCTCACACAGGAAAGGAAGTGACTGGTTCCAAGAGAACAACTAAATTACAGAGTTCTGCTTAAAACACAGCAAATGTATGCTAAGGTATGAGTCTACTTTTTTTACAACATCATAATTTAAAAAGAGAGAAAAAAACACCTTCAAAAAGCTACTTCAGCATCCTAAGGACATTAAGAATATTCTAATACCTGTTAGATCTGAGATATGAGCATTCCATCCTCTATTACTGATCTTAAATACCCCACAACCTAACCCATTTAAAAAATTAGCTGCTCATTTATTGCTGTTATTTTTCACTTATTCCAGTCAACCTAAGATACTTCACTACAGTTGAAGCACAGCTGACCTTCAGACCTCCTCTCAGAATGCTAAACTTAACCACCACACTGTTCATAATTGCAGCAGATGGTTATAGGCTTAATATGCACATGTGAACTTTGTAAGGTCTGTTCTCATCTCCAAAGAAGGGACATGGAAATGTATCAAGGTCACTGAAGCCTTTCCACTGCTCTCCAACCGAAGGCAGGGGGAAGGGAAGGCAAAGAGAAAGTCTGGGAGCAGAAAAAGGAAAAATGTCCTTGCCATGGTGGCCCAGGCTTTCTGTAGTGCTAAGTCTGTGTTGGTAGCTAATGCAAACTGAGACACTCTGCTGGTTCCAGTACGTTGTCTTTTATTTGTTTATTTTAAAGGTTTCTCCTACTATACTTCTCCCTCTATGATAACTAGTTTCTTAATTTCATCATAAGAGTATAACTGTCTCCATTTCTACTCAGTAGAAAGTACCTTTGGTTTACCACGTGTAACATAGCAGCTTAGACTCAAACAGTTAAAATTAATTTTAAAAATCATGCTACTTTGCCTCAAATAGTTTTTATTTCTCACCTAACCCCTAACAGGAGTTCTTCTAAATATATTTTTTATTGTTTCATTTGTACATTAACTTTACCAGCTCATGGAGATATTGGAATATGAACCTGTGAATATATTAATGAATACAAATCACTCTCTACACTGGATAATGAGCATTATACTAACTACTACAGTATGCCTCATCATTATAGCAAATGATTAAAAACCCATTGACTGTTGGTGTTAATGTTTCTTGATTTTCTTCTGTACTTCAGAGCTATGTTAAGAGAAGCCTGGTTTGTGCTTACTATCTGTTGGCAAATTTAAGAAATCAAAAGACAAGTTTAAAGCAGGTGATTTTCTCAAATATCCTTACAACATGTATAAATGAAGACCTGTACATCTGTGATGTGCAATGGCATAGACACAAGAAGCAGAACCATAGAAGAGGGGATTTGCAAAGTTGATTATATCAATGGTGTATGAAGTGTGGTTAACCTCTTTTCGACATTGGCTAATATTACCTGCTTTCAGCCAAGGTTTGAACTGCTGTATCAAACAGTTTTATGGAAAAAACCACTTATTAAATAAGTGCATTCCTAATCCTCCAAAGTAACCGAATGCCTGGAAGCATGACAGCTGATATTTCTTTCAGTTTTTTAATCCAATTTGGAACAGCTGAAATCAGCTTAAAGGTATGAGTTACTAGAAAACAGTAGAATAATTATCTTCAATTTCAGTATAAATATCCTGTTAAAATAGAAATTAAAATGAAAAAAAAGAGGAAAAATTCATCACACAAAAATCAATGTGATAAGGAAATCCTAATACACAGGAAGTAGGTTTTAAACCCTAGGAGGATTGTGAGTAGAAACAATCCAAGGAACTTCTGTCCCACTGAAGCAAAATGCAAGCCAAATCACTGTGTGTGTCTTCATATATGTCTGTTCAGAAATTTGAAGTTGAAGAGCAATTTTATTTCTCTTCAGGTAAAGAAAAAACAAATATGGACAGATTCTATGATACGCTGATATTTGCAGAACAAAATCTAGGCAGCAGGAAACAAAAGAGAAAATAAGAGGACTTTGGAAATTAAGTCAGACAGAAAAAAAAAACCCCATGAACAAAATATTCTCGCTGTTTCCTCTTCTTTGATCTATCATCTACAGAGTCTCCCTCATAACTCAGTCATTGGTGAACAGCCAAGTTAACAGAACTTCTCCCAGAAATCAGAATTTGTCAAAGTTGTTGTGGCAGCTAGTCTGGTGAAAATAAATCCAGGATGATAACACAAAATAGAAAATAAAAGAACCCACACCCCCAGAAGGCAAAGAAAAACCTCTGAGAAGCTCAGTCCACAACATCACTGTTTCTTTTGGTCTGACTAGGAGACAGAGCAGTGATGGAGAAATTTTCCCCACCACACTTGAGCATGAGTTTTGCAACACTATTGTGAAACACTCTCAGTTGTATGGCCATAGCAGCTACTGCCTTGAGCTTAGAGTACTGCAGAATCCTGTAGACAGGACTATGCTTAGAGACTTGGACACCTGAAACGTCATCATTTATGTGAGGATTTTTCTTGCTTAAACATTAAGTCACACAGAGAATACATTGCATCGGCCATGACCACTCTTGTGGAAGATGTCAATAACAACCCCGATAGACCTTCAGATTTACGTTTTCTTTGAACTCAATTGCCCCTCTAGTCTGCCCCTACTGACAGCTTTACCACCCAATCAGCTGATGTTTTCAAGGACTTAAGTGGACACTGACAATGTCAATTTAGGCTATCATGGCTATTAGAAAAGCCGCTTCTAGCAGACAGAAAATAAACAGCTTACATGTTTAGATGAACTTCTGTCACCCTTTACCAGATCCAATGCCTTATGCAAAATTTCCACTCTTCCTCAGCTGAACCTAGAAGCCTCCCTACATGTGCATTCTCACCCCTTCTCTTGTGAAATTCTGATACTCACGTGGTTGCATACAAGGAAATTTCAGAAGCTAATTCAAGGAAAAGATGATTCGAACTTTTGATCATATCTTTCTGAAGCAGCTCATTGCTTGATGGTGCAGAAACAGTATCTGTACAAGCAAAAAAAACCTGAAATGCACAAGCGGGAGTAGTAGAAAGAGTGGGATTATAGCAGTTCCAGCTTTGGTGAGTTTGTGCTGATGGATAACAGTATCTTGTACCTTACCTTCCACACAGACCAAGGCAGTGAGAAAGCCCTTGCCAGTACTCTTTTTGCCATACAGAGGAAGCTTAAATGACCCAAGCAGCCTGGACCTAGATACCATAATTCAGCATCTGGGTGAAAATTGCTCATCATTAGTGACACTGTATGCTTGGATATTTGATAACAGATCTGTATCAAAAGCAGGGTGAGATTTCTCCACTGTGCTGTCACTAATAGCTGTGACTCAGTGATATTTTTTAGACTCCTCGAATGATATAGCTCAAACCCATTTAGAGACTTCATTTTTCATGAAGTCTAGTGTCATATCACTTCAACAGGCCATAAAATATCTTTATGAAGTTTGGCAACAGTGTTATGCACAAACTGAAAGCTAGAGAGTTTCACTTTGTCAGATTCAGTGATGTGGCAGATTTATGGGTAGAAGGGAAAAAAGGACAGCTGCTAGCTTCTTCTCCATATAATATTGTTTGTTAAACAATATCAACACATGTGCATAAAGTCCCTTTGATAGCCAGTCTGCATTGTTCTCTGACTCAGAGGAAAAATAAAATCTATGTATATGGGCTTAGAAATGAGACTTTTCTCATCCCCACAAGAATAACTTAATTCATCCTATATCTTTGTGCTCCTTTCTTTATACATGACAAAAGGTGGGAATTTAGGCAGAACATAACTTTATGAGCTCTATGCCCTCACATTGCACTAAAATATACTTTGTTTGTTTCATTGTCATCTTAAAAACCTTGAAAATAAACATCTCTGTGTTATAATTTATCATACCCAGGAGATAGAGAAGTTAAATACATACAAAAAGTAACCTAATCTGAAGGACATCAGTTCTCACCTTGCTTCTATATTTCAGTGTTCTAATAAAATTGCTGTATTGATTTAGACTGGTTTGTCTATGCCAGTAGCCACGACTAGCTAATAGCAGTTGTTTCTGAAACAGATTAAAATACATCATTATAGTAGGCTACTTGTATTTCCATTTAATTGAGTAATTCCAGAAAATACTCTAGTTGGAAATATTTTCAGTATCCCTAACCCTGTGCCATGTCTTTAACCTGGAATCATTATTGATCATACCAATATATTGTGAAGGGAAAAAATCAGTTTAAGATTAAGAGTACCTTTCTAAAACCCTTGACTTTTTCTGCTTAATAGCAATCATCCTCCAAATATTTAGGATTAATAAAATGAAGATATAAGAGCTGGTTTTTATATTAATTTCTCTCCTCCTGATCTAGAACTGGCTAATCCTAGAAACAGGAAATAAACAAAAATACCTAAGGCATTACTTATACTGACTCTGTGGAAATTCGGTAATTTGTTAATAACTTTTCATTACATGGGTTTCTTTCTACTCTATACTGAATAGGAAGGCTGGGACTAGTCATGTTCTTTGTATTCCTAGAGTCTGAATAAATATATAACAAACATATATATTTATGCAATTAGTCTTGTAGCATGGAGAAAAATATACAACTTCGTGAAGGTATTTTAGGATGAAACGTTTATTCTACCATAAGTTTTTTTTGGTTGGAGACCAGCAGATAGAAGTGCAAAGTGTCTGGAAAATATAATTTATTCCTTATATCTATGGTCCAGACATTACCCAGAAGGCATGCAGAACAGATTTATGCTGAAATTTAGCTTCTTGTTCTTTCTTGGCACAGTTTGACATCTAACTACCGGAGTTTTTTTCTTTTTCTTTTTTTTTTTTTTTTCCCCTTTGTGAAAGAGGGCTTGGATCCCTGAAGAAGTAAACAATTTCCTAGAACCATTTTGCAGTAATTGATTTTCTCAATTATGCTTGATGAACAGGAAGATGTTTGGTTTTAAATAAAAAGCAGTAAATTATCAGGAAATTAATAATTTACTTGGCATGGGATAATTGATTTTTCTTATGCTTCTTTTCTTATGCTTTTCTTATCCTTTTCATATGAATAGGTTGCTAATTTTCTTTTCCACGAAGAGTTTGTGACAATACATAAGCTTTCCTTTAAGCTATGAGAAACTATATCTTTCCCCTTTTCTGTTAGTACAGGTTATAACAATAAAATAGAGATTTTATTTGAAAATTTGCCACAGGCAAATGTTGCTCTGCCAGCGATTTTACCTTCCCAATAGTTGTGCTTTTCAATCTTCTATAATCTACACACAATCTTATTAGGCTGATCTAGTTTAATAGACCTTAACATTTTCAAGTTTTTTATTTTCTCTTGTTAATGAACATGAATTCAGTAAGGTCAGGTCAAAGACCTAAGTGAGTTCAATAAGGACATTTGCATGTTTCACAGTATTTTTCACGCAAGAGTTGAGGATTTTTTAAATTAGTCTAAAGAGGTAAAAATGCAGCAGTGACCACAGATATCTAGAACTACTTTCTTAACACACTAGGAAAGTAAATCCCTAAGTCAAAATTTCACCAGTTTCTATTCATTTGGAGGAAGAAATGACTGCATTAACCTCTTCCTAAACTATAAAACATGCACAGGACTATCAAGGTAACAAGTAGAACAGCAACCATAGCTCCTAGTTTATCAGCCTGTATGGATGAAGTCCCTTCCTCAATGTATTGTGTTTTATGATTGTGATGATGGTTGTTGGTTTTGCACTGCATTATACTATTAGCAAATACTTCGAAATGTGATTACAGAGTTATGAGCTTCCTAAACTATCCATTGTTCTTGAAATACCCATTCAGATAATATAAGATTGTTAAGGTACAAAAGTCTAAAGAAAAAACACAACCAAACAACAAAACAAACAAAAAAACAAACATCAGAAAAAAACCAGTCATTTCTAATCGAACAGAACCCCATGATCTGAAAATGTGCAAACATTCATTGCCACAAGGAGAGATACAGAACTCAATAGAAGCTACCAATCAATACATAAGGAATATCAGTCATAATTTAATTCCTGACTCAGTTTGAAAGATAAAAAAACCAAAGCATAGATGATGCCCTTGACAAGGATATTTAAGCAAGTATTGCGTTTTTTGCAGTACGGAAAAAGGGCTCTGGCCTATCTTCCCTGTACCTGGTCTGCTTCCCTGAGATATATACTCTGGTCACTCTCTGGCCTGCACATTCTTGCACACATTCACACTATGACATTTGTGCTATTGATATCCAACAACAGTATGAGCAATTCTTCCTAGGCTTTGGCCTCCTAACAGCTGACTCCACCTAAAAATCTGTGACTAATAGGTGAGTAATTAAGTTCTGTTTTCCTAATGGTTATGTGTTCCAGTTATGGCTTGATTGATTGTGGTAGGACAGCCTGGGAGGGGTCATCCAAAACAATGGCCACTAACATCTTACCATTTAAAATGTCATTAACCAGCAATGTCTTGTACAAATGTCTAAGCACGATTTCATATAACCTTTGTGGTCACCAAAGTATGCAGAATTTAGGGAGAAGCACTAATGTTGTACTCAATCAATTACGTTAGAACAAGCTATGGGGGGATGGTGCATGAGTTTTTCTAAAATAATATAAAATCCTACTATTATAAAAAACCATCTACTATTTAGGTTTATTTGCTCATTTTCTCATCCTATGCCATTTAAAAACTATATCCTAATTTCTCTAGGTCAGCCTAAAAGTTTACTTTCTCCATTGCAATGATGAGCAATCTGGGGGAAGTAATTTTGTGTACAGAACAGCCTGTTTCTGGAAGATCATATTGTGACACAGGAAAAGTTCATTCAAACAGATCCAAAGATATTTGTTTCTCTATAAGGAAGTTCTGGTTATACAAATCAGGTATGACCTCACTGAGAAGCACTTGTTCTCCTGTTCCAAAACCATGCCTGCAGGTCTAGAGTTTTGCTTTATAGCTGCAGCACTTCAGTCAGAAGCTTTTATAGCAGACAGAGCACCTTCAATTTCCATGTCAGAGAGCTCACAAAAAGCCATGAAGTCCAAGTGGCTCCCAGGTATCAGAGAGAGATTTTTGATAACAGAAACAGCCCAATACCATGTGGGTTTTTTTTTAAAAGCATAGCAAGATGCTTAAAGAATCAGAAAAGCCTCAGGTAGATGTGATAGTATTGCTCAGTTATCATTTTATCTCCCAAAGGTGTTTGAATGAGTTGTTCTGAAATACCCAACTGTAGGGAATATCTGGGATCATTTATTTGCCCCATTGTGACAATTTATATCAATACTGACTACTGCTACTACTGGAGTATTACCTTCTCTAGAAAAAGTTCCGTGAGTGGAGGAGAAAAAGATGGTAAAAAGTTTCAGAACCAGATTTGTGTATGTAGATTTTTCTTTTTTTTTTTTTTTTTGGATTGAAGAAAACCTGTACTGTATTTTCAAAAGCTCGTGTCTGCCAATTGAAAAATACAGTCAAAGAAAGTTAGTCACACTGAGCCAAGTGGCATATCATCAATGGTTGAAGTTCTGAAAAATTCACTGTGCAAGTCAAAGGACTATTTATTTTAATAACAGCTTACAGTGTGATGGTCCAAGGTCAGCTAACCTAAAATAAGAAATACATATAGGTAGGTTTAAAAATAAGCAGGAAAATTATGAGATATTGGAAGAAATAGCCCACAGCTACAAGACCTTGGGCTGTGAGCTCATGAGATTTCAGTGTCGGAGGCAGACAGGATTAATACTTGAATGACAGACCAACATGGAAAATTATTTGGATGTTTCAGAAGTGTGCTGGAGCTTCAACAAGCAGCTTGGGATCCTCAGATGAGTTTTAAAATAACAGATTATAAAACAGAACGTATCATAATTTAAAACAGATATTCTCATCTTTTGCCCTCCTCTATAAGCGATCATACCACTTTCTTCATTCCAAAGATCATTAATGGCTGTCTTTAGATAGCTTGAAAATGTAATTTTATCCTTAAAACTCAAAGACTGACAGATTTCAGGTCTAATACCTGAAGAGGACTGGAAGAAATGAAAATCATTGGTATGGGAAGGTATAAATTCCCAGTAGAAGTAACTTCTGCATCAACTTTCCCTAGAGCAGTCAGTATTAAAAAGAAAAAAAATAAATCACATAATAGTCTTAAATGAAAAACTAAAATCATAATCTAGACAATTTCTTTAGACTTAAGATCATGCTTTATTTTCCAGAAGCTTGAACATACTTACAAAGTCTTTAACAAGCTCATGGGGACAGAAAGTATGCCACTTTTTACACCTTTTTTAATTTAGGCATCTAAATACATGATAACAAAGGTAACACAGAGTAGATATAACAGACTACTAATAAAGAACATTCAGCCTTAAACAACAGCTTATGCTAAAGCAGATAAAACTGCCACATAATAGGGCCAGATCTCTTGAGTACAGCAGCTTATGCTCCACAAAGGTTTATCAGAAATCACAAAACAGTAAATTTATTCAGTTTACCTTGCACCAATTCAGAGTATGTAGTTAGTCCAATAAAAATAAGGTCGACCAGTGAATCTCCCTACAAATACTATTATATTTTGCACACACAAAATTTAAGATGCAAGTTTGGCACACATTTGTAAGAATTACTTTATATTTATGTTTATGTTTATGTTTATGTTTATATATTTCCTGTATTTCCTCAACTAGACATAGTTCTTATCTGGGGTACAGTAGTTTCAATCTCCCTTAAAACTTCACAAATCCTACTAAAATTTGTTCTGCAGAATGATAAAAAATAGCCATTATCTTGAAAGGACCTTGCAACTTTTTCTTACTTGTCTCCAGAAATAATTGTGAAAAGCAAGTGTCACAACATGCAACAAGTTACATATTTGAATTTAATAAAATTGAGCAGTAGCATTCAGGGGTGATTTCACTGGATATAGCCAAGTCTGTAGAAACAGTCATATGGTAAATGAGGCTAGCTTGGAAAGAAACACTGGAGTAAGCTACAAGGTTTTGATCATTTTTCATCTTTACCTACATATAGCACTTACTCTTCTGTAGTTAGTTTTAGCTTGATAGTGAGTAACATATGCTATTCATTTTTTTGTACAATACAAAAAAACATCCATTGCATTATAATTATTTGCATATGCACATCTACTATAACATTTTCTGTTGATGTCTCTGCCACCTAAAAAGCATCAAAGCTGCCACTGGCTTGAACACAATTCATTATTTTCATTGTTCTACCAAACAAGTACAAGGACGTAAATCAGATGTTTTGAGGTAACATAGCAATGTCTGTTAGCATGACTGCTGCAAAATGATATAATGTAATTCAAGAAGACAGAAAATACAAATGATAAAAACCCCAATTACTGGCTGATAAAAATATGTAAATACTCTCTTCATACCGACAGCCCATAAAGCTGCCTTATAGTTAACTGCAAAGTGAAGCTTAGGTCTCAGACATTTGATATATGACAAAGTTTCTTAAATTCTTCTGATCTGAACCCTGTAATGATTCCCCCAAGGTTGCAGGTTTATACCTGACAGATCACTGTTTTATAGTTTAATACCTTTTCCTCCAGCAAAGCAGTGCATAAACAAGTGCTTCAACAATTAAACAAATGTTGTAGGTGCATGTAATTGTACCCATACCTCATTTCTATGAACTCGGTTATCTATATAATAGAGTTAATTGCTCCCACAGTGAGGGACAGTATGGACTTCTACCAGCCCTGTTTAAAGGAGCCTTCTACTGTGTGTGACCAGCATGAAACCCAAACTAATCTGCTGTTGGAACTGCTCTGTCCCCTAGAAAGGGTGAAATAGCAAGAATGGTATCTGGCCCATCACAACAGATGGTGGGAATAAGTAAGTTTATGAAAGCCACACTCTGTGTTTTTCTTAATAAATTCATAGGACTAAGAGTCCGGCATCAAGAAACCTTCTTAAACTCATGCACACATTTCTCCCTTCCTCCATGAAGACAGAAACTAGCTGCAATCAGGTAAGACTCTAAAAGACAATATACATAGACAAAGGAAATTCAGTCATTTGCATGACTGGAATCCAGAATAAATCAAAACTTCCTGATCAAAAGAGATACTGATTTTAGCAGCTTTGTTGGCTCGCTAAGAGTTTTATATGAACTGGTTCTTACAACAGCAGCAAGGAACTAGAACTGGTTAGACCAGAGATCCTTCCATTTCTGTGTTTCTAAGCTGACAAAATGCATAGAAATTATTTTTAATAATAATTTAGGGGAAAAAAACAGAAGGATCTAATAATCAAGATAATTTCAAGCAAAAAAGGAACGGAGAGTAATGAGTTAGAGAAGTGTCAGGTACCTCTGTGGTCAACAGTATCAGAAAATGGAAACGTTCCATAGAGCTATGTGGGGATTTCAGTGGAATTTCATCAGGTTGATAGAGAATATTAGGGCAGGGGGAGAGGGGTAGTATTTAAACAAGAAAGCTAGCTTCTATTGCTTGAAATAGAAAATGCTCATCCAGTTTGTATCACTCTAGTGCAAAAAAGATACCGTTATTGCCTAGGATATGAAACTCCTGTTAATCATACATTTCAGGAAATTGGAAAATTAACATTTAAACTCAATTATGGAATATGGGAGTATAAGTTGTTAGATTTTAGTGTTTCAGTAACAGAAGACAAAGAAGGTTGTAGAAAAAAGCAGGAGTGTCTAAATAAAAAAAATGAATAGCAATCTTAAATTGCACTGGTAGAAACCATTAGTGAACAGGCAGTTATCAAAGCATCTATCCTTAACTTAAGCTTCTATTAGTTGGGACAGAACTGGCAATAAAAACCATTCATGATTTCTGGAGTGTCAGTAAGAAAACAGCAATATTTTGTGTAATGGCTCCCACCTCTCCTGCCATACTCTGGGAAGTAAAACAGTGCCTGTTTTTTTTGTCTTCTCAGAAAGTTTGCTTAGAAACTACCAGCCACTAACATGCTAGTAGCTCTCAGGCCTTCTTCCCTAGAGTACTCCATCATACATTTGGGGAATAGAAAGATGAAAGGAGATTTCAGCTTGGACAATGATGTCTTTTGGACAACACTAAGTTAACAGTGAGGTAACAGCCACAGGTACTCAGCCAAATAGAAACTAGACTCCCGAAAACAAACTGAAAGCATACAAGTAACACATATGTACACACATATATGTGTGTTTATACATGAATATATATGTATCGCTACATAAACATATACACATACATACATTTCAGAGAGCATGGAAGGGAACAGCATGTCACCTAATTAGGACATATAAAAAAATTAAAAGAGACATAATTGGAGGTGAACATTTTCTTCTCTGAGCTTTCTATTCTACAGTATGTATCATGTGGATTCTGTTGATTCAAGTAAGTGTGGCCTGAGTGTCTCAGTGAAGGCTGGGGGACTGCAGTAGTGTGATGCTTACATAAAACATTCTTTCATTATACCAATCAACTTTTATTACAGAACAAAATCAGTTCAGTTGCAAAAAGCATTTGGTGTGTCAGCAAAATAATTTCCTGCTCAGCCTTTAAGTTTTCCAAAGAAAGGGCAGTCGACTTGTTTCTTGACAGCAAATCAAAATGAAAAGCCATTACAATTTTGTAGCAGGTTCAAAGGCAAACTGCCATAAAAGATTTTAAGCAAAATCTCTGAAATCTGTTTTTGTGTTGTTAGAACAGGCTAACGTAATTTGAGAAGTATAAGCTCGGCAAAGAGCAATATTGTTGTGGGCTGCAAAACACTGAGCATTCCAAAGGCACTGGTACAAGTCTACCAGTTATTTCTAGATGATACATAACCAGTTCATTCTAAAAGGGTTTTTTATGAATGAAAATGATCACTCTTTCATGTAAAAAGGGACCATCAGGAATAAAACCTGAGCTTTTTTAACTGTTAAGGGTCTAAAAGTTGTGGGAAGGAGATGAGTAGAGATAACGATTGTGAACCTGTTCATCAATGCCACCATACGATGGACATACTATGGAGAAGCAGCCCAGGCAGCATACATGCTGCATATGAAAATATAACTCAGCATAGGATTACTTCATAATGTTTACTATGCTATGGTGCAGAGATGCCCAGAGATGATAGGTGAGGTAGAGTCCCTGGGAAGACTGGGGAGCCATCCCTTTTTGTGCAGTGATACACCCAGAACAATGCAGCAGCCTTAGGACCATACATAACCAAATTAAAGGATGACTCCTATCAATATAAATTATCAGTAGGACTTTGGCATGGTACTCTGCAGAGGAGAAAACACTCCTTAACTAGGGAGGTCTATTAGTGGGATGTTGCCCGACCCTGCGCTCCACTCACTGCAGGAAGTTTAACTTCTGACAGTTTTTCCAATTGAGCTTCCTTCTACTGAATAGTGTCTCAACAGAAACCTGCTGCAACAACAACTAACACAATTCCTCAACGTAGAGAACAGAAATTTTCAGGCAGTGTGAGTCCATGTACAACACTGAGACAAGGGTCTCTACTGTATTCAATTTTTACACTTAAAAGATGGAAAATTTGACAGGGATTAGAGTTAACTTGCTATGTATAAGTATTTGATTTTGACCTGACAAAAATTTCTGAGTGATATGAATATGGTAAACAGTAGTACACAGAAGAGTGCTACTTGAAACTAGATTAGACTACTTTTCTTATGTCTAAGAATCAGCTATGAAAGTCATGAGTAGGAGTTAGACTCCCACCTGAACACCTGATAAACATTTAATCGATGAAGGTTAGAGGATGTAGAAAACTCTCGTTGCTAGACGTACTGTTTCCTGTAAATTGGTCTAGGATCCCTTTTAATCACAGCTTACTCAGCTGGATAGAGGAATGACTGCGAATGTAATTCCATGAGCTGTTATATAGGACTGTACCAGAAATATAAATAGTCCCTCTGACATTCAGGTCCATGAATTTCTGAAGAGATCTTAAAATGTCGATGGGACATGCTCATTTCTCTTTTCCATAGAGAAAGGTTGTCCTGGCCATGAAACCCACATAGTTTTGCTGCACCAGGAGCAGGGTTTATAAACCTTACAGGGAAGGTAATGCTGGTAACAAGAATTGAAAGCACTGCATGGGATGAGATATGGCTGAAGAGAGAACACTCAGTAGAATGCATGCTGACAGAAAGGAGCCAGGAGGAAAAATAGGATTTGATGAGGCTGACGTAGCCCAAGGAAAACATAAGCAACCAGGAAAGCCTTGTGGACCAAATGAAGTTAATGTCACTAAGCTAGTCCAGGTACTCAGCTCTCAGTATGCTCTGTGGAACCCAAAAAATGAAATGAAAAGGATGGGAAATAGGGAAAAACAGCCTGCCTATGAATACAATACTTTGAAAAGTAAAAATCACATGCAGAAAATGAAAAAAAGAAAGTCTGACTACTGTTAGGCAGATTCACATGACCCAACATAGAGATGAGCAAATTTCTGTCTCTGGAATACTGCAGTTATTCTCTAAGGCAGTAAAAGATTCAGTATCACTTGTGCATTTCTCCAAAGAGCTAGTCAGTGCACAAGAAGGGATTTGAATAATTTACAGTGGAATGTCATTAGTCCTGTCACTCCAGGACCTTATCAAAGTGCAGATTAATGAGAGGTCATATAATTTCAATGTGCGACTGCTAACACTAGCAATCATTCTGCAGCTGAACTATTATACTTTCTTATTGATCATGAGCACGTTAATGAAAACAGCAACTTTAAGTGTCTGTATAGGAAAAGAAGCTTTTTTTGCAGTGACTTAACTTTGGGTTACGCCATTTAGATTAAATAGATCTGGAACATTTATGTTCCACATTATGGAAGTTAAGAAGCAGCATTAAATAAATACATTAAACACAGAAAATAAATAAATTCATTAAATAAATATATCTGACAACACTGTTCTCAATGATCTCCTGCCTTTAAAGGAGTCACCATTCCACAGACTGAAGAATTGAAAGTGTAAGCTGCATTGCTTCAAAGTGAGTGGTAATACCTTGGATTGAGTCAATCTAGCTCTTCTCCCTCTAACCATACTGACTGCTGTGGCAGAGAGCTCCTAACACCACTGCACTAGAGTGGGGTTTCTCACCACTGCACTAGAGTGGGGTTTTAGTGCATAGCACAGAAGTAGATTGGTATTAACATACCCAGCTGAACTAAGGTTACTGTCAGTTCATGGAGGGGAACTGGCTGTTTCATAACACCAAATCCATCACTGCATATTAGAAACTGAACAGTGCGTGCAGTCTGTGCTGCCAGACAGGAAAATAAAGTGATTTGAATGGACTTTATTAATGTTAACAATTTCACCTCGAAAAACACTGTAAGTTCAACTAACTGCACAATTTTACCACCTGACTAAAGTCTCTATAGCACTATATGTAGCAATACACAAGAAACAAAATGCTCTCTGATGAGTAAACCAGTTAGCCAGTGCAAGAACAGAAACTGAAATTCAATGAACTGACATGCAATGGTATGTAGAGTTTCTGAACTGACACTTTGTATTTTGGCTAGCTGCCCAGATGAAAGAAGGTAATCAGCATCTAAGAGTGTGCTTTGCTGTGCTGAGCTAATTAACATTGATGACTGGACTGCAGACATATGGTAAAAACAGCCACACGGAAAACTGCAACTCTTCCATTTCAGCTTCGTTCATAAGGTAACATGAACATGATACTACACAGAAGTGGGCAAAGACAAAGCACAGACAGCATCTTTTGGTACAGCAGCCAAACAATGCTAGTTTGCCCAGCCTCCCAGTAGGAAAAGTCAGTATTCCTCTTTATGTGAAGAGAGTTAATAAAATTAATTTTGCTGAAACTGCATCTCTTCTAGGTAATTGAAGCTAAAGCTCATACCAGTGACATTGCCACAAATTTTAAGAAAAACATTAGGAATTATTTGGGGAAGTATATAAAATTCTAGAAAATAAGGATGATTAATAACATGATGACAGGGTTAAATATAAAGGGAAACTTTAAAGCTTGTAAAACCAAAAATGTTCTGTTAACTCAGAAGTGGATTAGAGTGTTCAAAGTGCTTCAGGACTTGACACCATGTAAAGGCTGATTTATACTCCAGGCATCATAATACCTACCTACTTCAGAATGACAAATAGCACCATGCTGAGATCTCAATGGCAGCCCCAGAGCACTAACGGCAAATGTCTTCCATCTTAATAGCTACACTTCTGCAATACTCCTCACTTAAAATTCTGAGCGTTTAACACTTCTTGTTGCATCTAAATCCAGATACAAAAACCTTCAAATCAAACTATTTACCTCAAGTAAAATCTACCCTGAATAATTCATAAGCAGCAAGAAGGCTGGAAGTGAAGGAGCCGAAGAGTGCTTTAATGAAGTCTAGAGTTTAAAATATAATAGTATAAAAGCTATTATGTATCTTTTCTAACCTTATAAGAAAGAATATCAGTCTCTGTAACAATGAAAGATCCTGATGAACAGAAAAGGAAACACAGTTCAGGTGTCTTGTTGTCAGTGACTGATGCTGCTAACAGAATCACACAGATTACTGCAGAGAAGGAGCTGCTATTTGAAGCAATTCTTGACAAAGGAGCTGAAGTGTTCAGATTGATTCCTATTCATCCTGCCCCTGTGAAGGAGTATTGATCCTTATAATAGCTATAATAAGCTGCAATTCAATTAGAATAAGTATGAAAGTCAAGAAAATGCACAGAAATGGAGGGCTAGTGTTATGATAGCACTTGCCTAATAAGAATTTTTCAGCTCTTAAAGAGCAGGCAAAAATCACTTATCATAGATGAGTCATATCATAGATAGTCAATTCACTGTGGGAATCAAGGTTTTGTGTTTTTCTGTTTCATCAAAACCTCTTTTTAAAATAGATACTACTAAAATGCATTGTTGATTTGTCTGGGATATTGGTGACAAGCCAGCACTGTCATCAAATAGCATCTGCCTTCTAAGCCAGGAGCTGAGTTTTATCCGCTTATCCAGAAAAACGTGAAGAGGACAGAGAGGTTGTGAATTAAAAAATCCTGATTACCACTAACTTTCAGAATTTTGGGGAAAAAAGTGTCTTCAGTCAAAGTTTTGCATTGCTGGTAAACAATGGGTTCATTTTTCTGTGTTACTGATTAACATCAGTGAATGAGCAATTTGAGTAAATTAAGCTAATGGGAATAAGTCATTTAAGGTTTATTGTGTAGGACCCCATACTTAAGATGATCTATGCTGCAATTTTTTATTTTTTTTTCTGTTTTAAACGATGAAATCCCAGCCTTCCTTCATATTAGGCTGCTGAAAAAAAGAACTTTTCTATCTCAATGATAAGAACATATAAATCTTACTTTTGCAGAGTGGTATATCTATGATAAAAGTCTCTTAGAAACAGGTATTCTCCTGTCAACACTAATGAAGCTGCGGATATATAGTACTACTTACTACAAAGGCATACTGGAGAAGAATTTGGAGTTTTGAAGTACATATTATCTGACTCTGACTCAACTGTAGCAAAGCAACTAACACTTTTGTATGAATTTAAAGTATTGATGTATGAAAGCTGTTCACTGATTAGTGTTGCAAGCTTTGTTCTAGAGAAAGAGGACAGATTCCTGAGGAAGACATCTGAGGTTTGGGATATCTACATTAAGTTTTCAGATCAAAGATTTTCCTAAGCTAAATAATTTATTTTTTTTCAGGTCTTATTTCCACACTCTTCTGTGTATTTCTCAGAATGGTGAATGGGTAAAGTCTTCCTATACCTCTGTTAACATGAACTACATATGCATTTGAGAAAAATTCACATGGCTTCCATAGTAAATAATGCTGTTTAGAGACAAGCATTTTAAACAAAGGAAGACTATAAAATTATTCAGTATTATATAACAATAATTTGGTAAAGCATTGCTTTCTAGCATCAAGGTGGTATTTTGTAATATTGGAGGGACTACATCTTTGTTTTGCTTATTATACTACCCTGAAGGAGTCATCACCATTCCCTTTCCCACCTTCCATGCCTCACTCCCAAGACAAAGGGATACCTAGCAGCAACCAAATCTAAAGCAGAAGATGGTCAGAATACCATGAAGAGGGCAGGGGATAAATGATATAATCGTTAGACTTTGCTTGGGAGAAAAAGGAAGAAAAGGAAATTCTGACAATTTTCTGGCAATTATGACTTCTAATTTGACACCCTCACCTGCTCCCTCAACACACACCACTTTTTTTTTTTTTTTTAATTTAAAATAAAAATGCAGCCACTCAAATTATCCACCCCATGCTAGTAATTTGTATCTTCTACGGCAGAGTGACAAAGGGATGTGTTTGTGAATCTACTTTGCATTCTAGTAGAACATGCTCACTAATGTACCCTTTATAAGCCAATTCAGAAAATGCTCTGTGTATAGTTACTTTTCCCTCCCTGTCCAGTTTGTGGAACAGGAAGGATATGGGAAGTTTCTTACGTACTGGACTGAACTCTTGCAAAGGGACATTCTTAACACATCTTGCTCTGGACAGAGAGGCAAACAAAACTCACCAAGTAGCTATGCTTTAAAGGCCAAGGGCAGCAAGCTACCTAAAAAGACTATTATGCTGAAAACTCTGCTAAACAACACAAAATGTTTTCAGTGAAAAACAAGGACAAGCCTAGGTGAACAAAACCAGAATGGTGCCATCCAACCTCCATTCATAACTCTTTTTCTTCTGGGAAATTACAGTTTGTTGGGTTTTTTTTTTTAAAGGCTTTCCTACCACCGCTATCAAAGTAATTCATTAAAGAAAGTTTAAAAACTTTACTTAGCCATCTATTAACAAAGTAGGAGCCTTTCCCAATGAAAGATGAATAATTTTGGAGACTGTAAGATTTTAATGTTTACTCTTTTTTATCATATTTTTCTGTAGATACAGCATTAAAGATTGCCTGGTGGTTACAACTCACTTCCTTTGTTAATGCTTTAAGTGAACATTGAAATGTATTTCAAAATTTGGCTCCTGCAACTGCAGTCCATATTATTAAACTAAATAAAAGAATCAGTCAGAAATAACTTCAGAAAATTTCAGGTAAGTCACCAACATGAATAAACAGTTATCTAATATCTGCACAATAAGCACAAAATCCACACTCCTCCCTGATAACGAATTGCATACATTTCACATCATAGCATAAATAACAATTGTCCTTTTGTGGACACCCAGTTTATCAGCCTGTTTTGCCTGGAATCAGTGTGAATAAGCCAAGGAGACATTTTATCACCTTTGCACCCCTTGTTTATGGAAACCACTTCCCAAACTCTTCCACAGGGAGACACTTTTGCAACTGCAGCTTGCAGTTTAAGTAAACTACAGAAGGCATCTGTTGAGCTTCACAGCAACACTCAATGAACGGCATGGCAGGATAACACTATTTTTATGCCAGTTCACTGCACACACTGTTTTAAAATAGAAATAATGTTTTAAAACAGAAAAGTCAAGAAAGCATGCAAAAATCCTATTCCAGATTCAATAAGGCAAAGTAAACATCAACACCTAAAAGGATTAGAATACCAAATGAAATTACCTTAGAAACAAAGACCACTTTCAAGCGGCTAACAATATAATCCATTTATGAAAGTGCTTCAACACAAAGCACTTTTTCCATCTGAAACATTCCTCCTTCCCCCCGCTAATATTGCACATAAATGACTCATGCACTGCTAAACCCTTCAGGGCAGGAATCTTCTATCTATACATATAGGTGCATAACTCAAAGCAAGAGATGTTAATTTATTTGCTCTGATGTCCTGTGAATCTGAGAGGATTTAAAAGAGAGCAACGTCTGAACTCCCACTCTTTTGATCTCAGGGCTGCCATTTTGAAACAAATTCCTGTAATGACAAGGACATTGTACCTCTGCATTCAACTTTAATAATGATTTTACTAAACTAGGCTTTCTAAAAATAATTTGACCTTTTACACTCAAGCAAAGCACACTGCTTAAATATTACAGTCCCTACATATTTCATGCTTCAGACAATTTAACCTCATATATAAACAAATAATTATTTGTCTCATCAACTGTAGTTTCAGAAGATCCATAAGAACTATATTTCCAATCATATGTATTGGTAAAACTACAATTCACTGAGAGACCACTGGTTTTGAGATGCATTAAAGTGAACTAGTAATTCTTCTAATGTAAAGCTGTATGTATGTTTTACCTTCTTAGATTTTATTATTCTCTAAGGACCAAAATAAATTACGTATGATTCATGTGATAACTCTTAAATTCAGTACCACTGAAAATCTGAGCTTACAGGTGTTGTTAATTCTATCAATTTCATTAATCATTAATGCATTCTCTCTGTTCATCTGTATGCATGATGTATGGGGTTTGGCAAATTGAAGACTTTTCATATGATAAACTGTGAAATAGACAACCTTTACCATCATGGAAATACTGCTTTCTGAAGACATTGTGAACATTGCTAATGTTCTTATGTTTATCTAATACATGTTTTTTGTAACAACTTTATAGCTAATTTTGATAAGGGAGATCACTGCTATTTCACTCATTACTTGATATTGTTAAAAATTAGAATCTAACCTCAAAGGCATGAAGAGCCCAAGTGTCTGTAAAGTCTTAGGTATCACTGGTCATGCTGCTTAGTTGTATTTTGGATCAGAACACTAAAAGGCCTATCTGTTTGTCAATCTAATGACTATAAGATCTGCAAAGAGTTTTTTCCATCCCTTGTAATGTTTTTTTGCCTTTTAAGTTTCAAGTATACTCTTATTTTTTTAAAGGATGCCCCTTTGTCTCTGAAAGTCTGTTCAATCAACTTTTGTGTCATGGAAATTTAGAAGTTTCCTACATGCTGATCAGTATCCATCAGCTTTGGAGAACATAGTAGTTACTGGGAGGGAACGATTTTGGATGAAATGTTGGACAAAGCAGACATACAAAGCTTCTCACTCACTTTGCCACAGAATACATTATGTTGCCCTGTCAAAATATAAAGATTACAATCACAACTAGAGTGTTATGGTTGTGTGAAGAAGACTTACACATTCATCACATCTGCTTACTTCAGGCTTTTAGATGATATTTCAAATTATGAGTTAAAACAGGTTGCATATAGAAGTACCAGTATGGTTAGTTCAGTAACTTCTACATAAGGATTTAATCAATAACGTGGACTTCTCTCTTCATCCTGAAGTTTAAGTAGTTTAAATGTTATATAATAACAACTATTGTAATACAAAAAAACCAAACTAACAATCCAAAAAACCCCCGTGAAGTTTACTACTTTAAATAAAAGCTGCTAGCTGAAACAGACATCGTATTTTCCTCTCGTCTCCAAAAGACCTATGTATTTTCTAAGACTGTTTATTTATGTTAAATAGCTCCAGACCTGGCTTTCTGATTTCAAACACAGTGAATTTGCAACCAACCTTATCAAGTAAAGCCATCCATGTAGTAAGAATGTTATAATGCTAGGCAGAATTTTTTGCCTAGTAAATATCAGCATTTATTAAAACTTAATCCATGACATTTCATTGGGAAGAGGGAACATTTTCATGGCTATTATATCCCATCAGTTTTCCTAACCTCAGAATTATCTGAAGAGTGCTTTTGAGTGTATTTTTATTTTTATTTCCTATTCCTCCTTACATAGGTTTTATTTTTGATTGGGCATTTTTTTTAAAGTCCTCAGACTGGTAGACTAAATATATTACAGACATTACTGTGCCTCTAGCAAGAACACTATCAAGTTATAAGGATAGCACACTCCCCACTTTCCACCATACCCTTTGGTATATTTATAAAGAAGCTCAGAGACAATAAGTGACAAGCCGTTGTTTGCAGTCACATCCTATCTGCTTTTCTGTAGAGGAAAGCTGGGGTGCAAATAACGATTGCTATTTCACTTTCAGGAGAAGGCTCATGAGAGAACAGCTGCTGAAAGATGCAAGACTAACATTAGTCAAAGAGGAAGATAAGTTAGCCAATGACTATCAATTAAAGTTGGAATGCAGGCTGTTTGGATTGCATCATGGGAAATAATTGAATAATTGTACCAGAATTTATCCAGTATTTCTTCATATATGGAGAGATACACAGCACTGAAACATGCATCACATCTGATGTTGCAGGAAAAATTGCATACAGAAATTCTTTTAGATGTCTTAGGAGATTTATAAGAAGCTATTCTTTCCACTAGAAAACTCAGTAGTTGTAGAAGATCCTTGATTTAAAGTGTGAAATACAGATCTATGTGAATTTCTCTTTTATATAAGTTGAAAATCTTCCGCACCCCTTTGTGTTAGTAGATCTTACAAACTGAGGTCCAGCAACAAATGCTGTTGATTACAAAGTTCTCTATGTGGTTCATTCGATTTTCTTACACTGTTGTTTGCATCCTAAGATAAACAGAAAGTGTATATAACGTTTAGTACTCTGAGCTTCAGTTGGAACAGTTTCCCAAAATCATGACACTTTCACTGAAAGTACTGTTGAATTTTTTAAATTACATTTACAGCTGATACGGAAAATTTCACAATAATTTTCTTAAATGGATTTTAATAGCAGCTTCCAAGAAAGGGTTTAGTTCCAGACAGCAATTAGTCAGTTTATCCCTAAAACAAAAAACAAATTAGGAGATTTTTGGCTCCAGTGCGTCATTACCCTAGTTCCTAGACAACTCCTTAAACCACTGATTCATAGGTACTCCAAGGTCTTCTTTCTGCCTTCCACACCTATCCTTCTACCATCTGCCTATCCATCAGTCAGCTGCTGCAGGAATGTCAAATATTAAAATATATACACATATATGCCCATACACATATATAGCTATATACACATTCACACATATGTGTATCTTTTAACTCCAGGCTGCGGCCAGAATATTTTCTTCCTAATGGAGATTTGCCCAAACAAAGCTTTCCACCTTCTGGCTGGGAATATGAGGATGAAGGGAGTGACCAGATGAAGTCCAGGGAAGATAGACAGACTAGCACGGAGAATTCTGCAGTGCAGTGGGAGATATCACAGGAAGAAAGGCTAAAAGCATTAGAAAAAACCATTCTCCAGCATTTGTGGGTTGCTACCCAAAGCACAAAGTGATAAGCTACAAATTCTTTCTTAAAATTCCTTATTGCACAAACTGTAGGATATATTGGTATCCAAGCCACAGGATGCTGATCTCACTTTTTTAAAGGAGAACAGGAAGCTGTTGGGGTAAATCAAAATTAGGAGCTTTTCCTTTAAAATCTTTATGGTCTGATGAGATTGAAAGACACGATGAAATCAAAAATCTTGTAATTGCAATCCATTTAATTGGCTGGAATTATTTAGTTTCTGAGAAAGGGATACATAATATTTTATGCTTTCACACATACATACACATATACACATATATGTGGGACAATTCAGAAACTAATTCTTTTTTTCAAGTGGCTCAAGGGCCTTCAAATTTTTGTTTGTACTAGTTAGGATCTGTTGTTTTTTTCTTCAGAAAGGAAAACACACACTGAACAGACTCCCATTTATTGTATGTTGGCTTTTTAAAAATATCTGTACAGTGAAGTTCTTTACTAAACATTGTAATTCCAGTGCATTTATTCAATACATTTCTAATTCAAATTAATTTTGAGCTAAATTATTTGCTTTAAGTGTATCATAGAAATTACTGCTCACTAAAGTGAAACCCAGCATCTCTTTCCTTGCTGTTTCACATTTTCTGAATATCTGGCCTATTTTCATTAATCTAAATTTTCTCTCTGAAATCACACCATGGCAGAGAATGTCAACAATTGAAGGGGAAATCTGATCACTTCTAGGTATCAAAAAGTTAGATGCCTGGCTCATTTTTTGAGATGAGTAAAGTGTTTGTTCCTGTCTGCAGTAGGATACTCAGCAACAGGTTGAATCGGTATTGCACTTTGCACAATGATTTCTGTTATTCGAGTATTCCAAATAGATGAGACAGTTTTCTTTAAGAATTTCTTTGATAAAGCAGCAGAATGATATATGTTAATATACTGTAAGAACATGATTAAGTGGAATTGATCAAAATATATATTAACATCCAATTCTGCTTTAAATAAATCTTTTTCAAATAGATTTTGTATTGTTGATATACCTAAAAAGTATTGAAAAGGTCTTCAGAAATTCCACCTAAAATAGTGCAGGTCAAGTGCTTATACCTTTGTTATATGGACAACAGTGTTATTTTTTTAACTAAAACACTGGAAATGCCAACATAGAATATTTTATATGCATCTGTACCACTGATACACAGGTAAGGTAAGTGTTCTGAGAAAATACCAGTGTTCTCCAAAAGGATTTTATCACTGTCCCTGATGTCTGAGCTGACTGTAACACTTATAAACTTGCATTTCCCATGGAGAGAGTGATGATTTTTTACATCTGAAAATAAAAAGGTTAAAAAATAGAATATGTTTATGCACGTGTGTCCAATGTGAGTATGCACATGAAAGCTTCAGCTTATATACTTTTAGTTTCAAGTTTAGCTGGCGTGTGACGGAAAATAGCTTCATCTGAAAGTGTTTATTCCAACTGCAATATTTTATCTTTTCCTGGCCATTTGAAAGCAGCAATATATTATGCTACAACAGACTGTTCTAAAACAGGATGGGTTTTTATAGCTGTCTAAGAAAAATAACCAGGAGTATAAAAAAATTAAAAATCAATTATTTAATGTAAGATTTACTGCATTCTGATTGAAATTAGTGCTTAACACTGGAAATGTAAATTCATCCTATAAAGCACAGCCCCAAAGATGATGAAGGCACATAAAAAGTTAATCCTTGGACACACAGAGGTCCTGTGTGCCACTTTTGCAGCTGGCCAGAAGCAAAGCAGTGAAATTCCAAAGGCAGCTCTGCTCTGAATGCCCTGCTGACACAGGAGGGTATAGCTCTCTGCCTGAGCTTATGGACACACTTCAGGTTTGTCAGTGTCTCCTATTTGGCCAATTCGGGGAGCAGGGCAACATTTGTTCATCCTGCACAATTCACCCAGAGCTACCAGAAATACAGCAGGAAATCAGAGAAATTCAGTGCTACCATGTCATCCCTGAAGCAGAATTAAGGGAAAAGACCCATCAAAAAGCCTATTTCATGCACACTGCAGTAAGGTCACACAACTTTGTAACTGAGTAGTACATCTCATCTCATGTTCTTCTCAAAGCTTAATTTAAAAATCATATAAGTTCTGTTGTAATCACATAAAAGCTATCTGACGAGATCTAAAACTATAAGCCAAATGAGTGCAACACTGAAAATGGGGTATCTACATTTCCTTGAATTTCAAGAATTAAAAGGATTTTAATATAAAACAAAACATGACACAACACTTAAGTTATCATAATTCTCAATTTCTCACAAGCTTTAGCTTATTGCATTGATGTTAGATTTTGTGTTCTTAAGCAATTTATGAATCACAGTGAGGAGAGGCTGGGTAAAAAGCCTTCAGTAAATTATGCGTAAATTGTCAGGACAGAAGTGAATCTCTCTATCCTGTTTGAAGCTCTGATACTAGAATTTTGTTGTAATTTGTGGAATAATGTATTATTTAAGAAGGAAAAATAATTCATAACAACTGGAGAGAGGAGCACGGATTTCCTTTGGACATTAGCTTAACATGACAAGTGCTCTTATCTGTTAATATTTAAGACAGAGCTTTATTAAAACAAATTAAATTTTCATCAATGACATCATGCAGAACTGAATTCATCCCTAATGAATGACAGAGCACTTCTGTGGAAAAAACTAATGGGAACAGAAGCTTCATCTTATTCATGGTGGTGCTGAAAGTGTTACATAAACTGTCAGTTCAAGTTTGTAAACTGTCAATCTACATCAAGTCTCCTAAAAAATTCAATAAAAAGATTAAGACTTAGTCATAATTAAGATTCTTAAATCAGCAATGAACAGACCTTTGCAGAAAACTGCTGCAATAACAGCCAATTAAGAAAGACAAGCTGTAGGAACTAGTTTTGTCCACTGTCATTATTTGAAGTTTTTGATGCATCATCTAGTTAGGCACAAAACCCTAAAATACTCCTTTTTTCTCAGGAAAAAAGAAAAAAATCCTTAAAAATAAGAAATTATTTTTGATGAATAATTTAAAGATATATTTTCCCCACATTTTAGAGACATTCTAGGTAAAGACAAAATAGTTTCAAGATAGTTTATTGATGATTGAGTGAGGTCAAGGAAAAATTAAGGACACCTCCTCTGGTTGGACGAAGTCTTGAGTGACATGGTTTAATGTGTGGTGCCCCTGCCCATAGCAGAGGGGTTGGAACTAGATGATCTTAAGGTCCTTTCCAGCCCTAACCGTTCTATGATTCTATGATTCTCCATGTATGTAAGTTTTATGAATAAAAAAATATTGTTAGCTCCACAGAGACTATTCCTACAAGACAGTTCTGTGTGCGTTCAATTAATTATTGCTAATCACATATTCGCCAAATTAAGTTCTACCACACCTCATTCCCTGAAAAAACCCAAATCCAAAACAAAAAAATCACCACCACCAAAAAAACCCCAAACCAAAACCAAAAACTCACCCTCCCCCCAAAAAAACCCAAACCCACCACCAAAACCCCACAAACTACAGTAGCTGGGAATTTTGTCTTTCCTTTAGATGTCTTTTATATGAGGCACTCTAATTTGTTGTTCCAGACTGTGTTCAAGCCTGTTAAATTAGACAGTTACAGTAACCGCTTTGACCTCACAGACTTAAACTCGTTAATCTGTATAAAATAGCGGGTAATGTATTTAGGAAATGCAAAGATGATGATTCAAGGATGTGTATAGTGCCCAAGGCACAGATTCTTCCTTCAAGCAAGATCAGACCATTCAAAACATTATGGGATAGTCTTTGCTGCATGTCCAGCAGACTGTATTTTGTGATACAAATAGACACCCATGATTGTGATGTGGAACTTGGAGTAAGGAAGGCAAAAGGAGGAGAAGGTAGGTGAAAGGAGAATTTTTCAATTCCTCCTTTCTGTCCGTCACTGGTTTATGATGATGTCTTTTGGAGGAAAACCTTAGGGCAAGTAAACTTCCTGTGTTCCCTCCTTGACTCTACAGTCCCAAACCAGGACTGTCCAAACCTCAACGTTCCAACACTGAAGCACCGTCTTTCCAGCTACAATCATGACAAAGCTGTTGTACGAGCAGTAGAGGCAAACAAGTATTACACATTGTACAATCATTTTACCTTCAAGTGTATCAAGACTTTTTCAGTTATTCCTTTGATCTACTGTTCACCCAAACCCCTCTTGTTTTATAATTAAGTTATATTTTCAAAATCTAGTGTTCTGAAGAAAAGTATTGCAAGTTCTGTGTACAGTTCTGGTGTCCTCAACAGAAAAAGGACATGGAGCTGTTGGAGCAAGTCCAGAGGAGGGCCACGAAGATGATAAGAGGACTGGAGCACCTCCTGTATGAAGACAGGCTGAGAAAGTTGGGGCTCTTCAGCCTGGAGAAGAGAGGCTGCCTGGAGACCTCATAGCAGCCTTCCAATATCTGAAGGAGGCCTACAAGGATGCTGGGGAGGGACTCTTCATTAGAGACTCTAGTGGTAGGACAAGGGGTAATGGGTTTAAACTTAAACAGGGGAACTTTAGGTTAGATATAAGGAAGAAGTTCTTCACAGTGAGGGTGGTGAGGCACTGCAATAGGTTGCCTAAGGAAGTTGTGAATGCTCCAACCGTGGAGGTGTTCAAGGCCAGGTTGGACAGAGCCTTGGGTGACATAGCTTAGTGTGTGTCCCTGCTCATGGCAGTGTGGTTGGAACTAGACGATCTTAAGGTCCTTTCCAACCCTAACTATTCTATGATTCTGTGATTCTAAGTTATTATCAGACTGTTACTGATTTTTAGCTACAGTTCTGCAGACATACCTAAGCTCTTAGTGTCAAGACCACAGCAAGAACAAAGGCAAGACTAAAGCATTCTTTTCCTAAATAAAAGTTTTTTCATGATTACTGAATTGCTTTACTATTCACAGTCCTGAATACATTCTGAATGCATAGTTATCTTGTACAACAAAAAGTTACTCGGTAGAAATCATCAACACAGGCCAGAAGCAGCAGAAGGTATTCTGTTGTGAACTCCAATGCTAAAAAATTCCTAGGTATGAGGTCCAAAGTATACAGTAAAAAATATACCAATTTGGTAAGACTACTTGATTATCTGTTATTATCTATGAAGAGCTCTTCATACAGTAAACCAAAAGATTTAAGCTACTTATAGAAGTAAAGCAGTATTTAAGATACAATCGTTGGTCTAACAAAAGCAGAAGGAGCCAGAAGAGTTAATAAAAATATTCATGAGAATGCCAGGTGTCAACAGAGAACAAACACTAGTTATGCGGGGAATTGGCAGGTCAGCAATGCTAGCGGCAAATCTATAGCCAACGTCACTATGACAATCCTGCATCAGCTGAACACCTTTTCAAAGATGTGGAGCTTTAGTGGATAGCTTCTATCTACCTAGCTCAATCTTAAAAGACCATAGTGATTTCTGGCTGCCCTGAGCTACATGTGGTCAGAGCCACCTCTGACGGCAGCAACGGGCCATTTTTCCCCAACACGACTTTTGAGATGTGCCCCTTCCAAAACCTGACCATGTCCCCTTCTTTTAAGTGACTGAAACTGCTCCGCTCACAAGAATGCTTTTCAGTATGCCACAATGACCGTATTCTATGATTCTATGAAATCATTAATGGAGAAAATTGGTATAACACCATTTATAGCATAGCATAACTGAATCTAGGTATTCAGAAATGCTATGCAGCCTGCTTTTCCATTCAGACAATATACTTTATATCTTTCAGTATTAGATTAATACAGTATATACATTGCCAGTACATTGTACTGAGAAGCAAATCAGCAGTATATATTTAGGTCCTCAGCATGACTAAGTTATCAAAAAATATTAATTAAATGTGCAAGACCATCTGAAATTTAACAGAAGTCAATGGAAAGACTCACATTAGCATTAATGAGTTTTGGATCAGGCCCTTAAAATCAAGAGCTTCTTGTAAAACATAATTATACTATTTGCTTGTAAGGAAAAAAGAAAAATCTCAGAGGGAATGTAAGTATATTTAGTATTTGGATTTTATGATGACCAGCTATGAACCACTTCTGGAGGTTATTGTTAAGTAACAGAAAAGAGTAGAAAAATTTATAGGACTACTTAACTTCAAATAAGTCAAGTTCAAATAAGAATTAGCCCTTTTTTTTCTGAAGGTTATGTATAGCTACTTTTCTCAAAAAAACCCCAAACCAAAACAAAAAACTCTTGTTTAAAAGCAAACCAAAAGCAATAACAAACCTTGCTCTTATTTTTGTTTCCACATTTCTATGTATCAAACATCCCAAAATTCATACTGAAATATGTAATTTTGTAATAAAAGACATAATGTAATAAAAGACATAATAGCTGGAGACGTTAGTGATACTACCCAGCAACAAAGTCTAGGTGGAATACTATATGCAGATTATTTATGTTATTGCTGGGAAAAAGCAGAATTAAAAAAAGAGTGAGGTTAAGTAGTATAATAGGTGTTAAAGGGTAGTATTATGAACTGTGGAAGCCTATGTATACTAATTAAACTGCAGAGGGTAGAAGTCGACATATGTAAGTAAGTATTCCCCATGTGATAGTGAAGTCAGCTAAGCACCAAGTTGTGTTATCCCTTGAAAAATAACTTCTTGGTTATACTTACTCTGATACAATGACCAAAGGCTGAGCAAGCGGGGACCATCTGAGAAGAAAGTCTTTCTACAGCAAGTAACTACACCTGCTGTACTGATACTGCCCCTTTCACCACCTCAAGTTTAGAAAGACTTTCCCATTTTAGACTTCTAACTTCTGCGAATTGTGTGTTTAACTCCAGCAATAGTTTCTATCTAATAAGCATCCCTGGAAAGTGCTATAGTCACAAATATTCAGCTCTCCCTCTTATTACTAGTGTCTTAATCTTCCGCGTAATACATTACTTTTCCCCCAAATCTCTGCAATTAATAAGACAAACATCTATGTCTCACTGAAAACTACTGTAGAAGATATTGGAAACTTGCTTGCATTTGAACAGCCTGAAGTTTTGCAGTACCAGCTATAGTCACTTTGTAAAGCTTTAATTTAATAAGAAAGCGTGCAAGCCAGTACATCAGTAATGACAATATTGCTGTCAGATTAAGACAAAGACCCATATCCCTACACTCGACTGTTTTTTATTCTCCTAGGCAGAACACTCAATTCTGTTAGAAACAATTTCTTGGTCCACTTGAATCAGAAGTTAGCATTGCATAACTGCAAGTATTGTTTAAGAGCCTTACCTATTTTATCTCTAATGATGTTACCAACATATGTCACAAATTACTAATTGGTAATAACACCAGTATCATTTACACCCAGATTTCAGACTAGTGATCTTAAAATAGATTCTTCTGATAATTCTTGCTAAGCAGAAGGGTTACATATTGAATCTATGTAATACTTCAGTTGTCTAGGTAATTCATAATCTTTCTAAAGAAGAATTTACCTATTGTCTTGTCCATCTCTCATTTGAAGCAGCAATTTGTTGCAACTTCTTTCCATTCCTAATTGGGATAGTCATACAATTATCATATTCTTATCCTCCCCAGAGAAGAGCAAGGATATCCAATTATACTCAAGTATTAAATCTGGGGACAGGGTGCTTTGGGAAGTTTTGGTTGATTAGTTGGTGGGGTTTTTTTTCGCTAGTTTTGTAAAAGCTAGGCATGGATAGTAATATAGTTTCTCCTGAAAACTCCCAAGCTATCTGCCTACGAAGTTAGAAATTATTTTTGGTTCCCTATATACCAAAAGATTCTATAAAACTAAAGTGGCTAATATTAGGTGAAGTGACTGAAGGTCAAAAATATTTTTCAAATAAAAATTTTTCTTTTCTAGAAAATCAGTAAAATAAGCATTTCACAATACATCCAAAATCTTTTTAACGAAATGTAGTCCAGTTAAACCCACAGAAAGCCTTGAACCCAGCCCTCCTAAACTGAAATTCTCTAAGCAATGTCTATCCAGAAGTTAACTGTTCATGTGATTAGGGAGAGTCATATAAGCTCTGTGGCTTTAGGATATCTATTCCTCAAATCTTCAAAATAAATCCACATTGTACTGATACTAAGTAGCTGCTTAGGGGTCCTAAGCACAGACAAAGATATCTGGACACTTCCTAGAATGCACAGGATTGCTTTATAGTCTGAAAGTACCAGACAATAAGCACAACTGTAGTAGAGGCTTCTAAACCAAGTTTGACCATGCCCAGATCACAGCCAAGACATGCTGCCCAGTATAGTAGGTACTAAAATATCTTTGGTGACATAGAACTTGGTCTTTGTATTATTTGTATATGTGCACAACTTTTTAAAACAATTTAGTTATGCTGATTTTGTGAAATTATCTTTTCTCATTTACTGAGATACTACTTGTTAGCACCAACACATGGAATTTTTTCTTTACAATCTTTAGTTGATATTGCTAGTTTGGACTTGAAAACTTCTGATTTCCATTTTACATACATTTGCGTTGCACATCCTTTTCAATTTGTGTGTCTCTGCAATTTAGTGATTAAAAAAAAAATGTATATTCCCTTTTGTTTTCTTGACCACTTACTAAATTTCAGATGACTGTCTGATACAAGTTAGACTTTTAAAACTGGATGAGAGTTACCTGGAGGTGGGCACAGTTCAGTATGGGACATTGACCATAGGTGATGATCCCTGTGTACACTTAGGAAGGACAGCTGGTGGGGAGTACCTACTCCCAAGGGCCAGGGTTAGAACTGCTGCACACCACAACCAGGCAAGGTTCACCCATGCTGAGCTCTCGGCTGCATATTTTTGGTAGCTAATGTGAAGTTACTTGAGTTCTCCTGTTATCCGCCAGCAACAGTGACAGGCACATAAACACATCATGAGTGCAAAAGGAGAGAGAACAGATGGATGCAGACAGGGGAATGCATGGAAACTGTAGGACCATATTGGCGGTAGTCATAACACATCACCAGGCTAACTGTCGGCACAATCCCTGTAGGCATCAGAGTACAAGGGACTTAAGGATGGATTTGAAGGGAATAATGAAGTAACCCAACAGGCATTTACAAAAATCTCTTCTCAAACATGAAGGATGGTGCAAGAGAAAGGAGGGTTTGCTGAAGCACATAGTGTGAAGCAGGGAAGATGCTAACATCAGGAGCCATCTGGGAGCAGGCATTTGACACTGAGTTGGTAAAAAGGATATTGTGAAGGGCTTTGGAAGCAGAAACAAGTTAACATCTGATGCAGCAAAGGGAAAGCAATACTGTCAAAATGACTGGCTAGCAAAGTGTTATTTGAAGCAGCAGTCTGTATGCATATCAACACAATAATGAAGTTTGGGTAAGACCATGAAAACAGAAATTTGGGTTTGGTTTGGTTTTTTTTTTCCTGCACTGGAATTAATTTAAAAAAAATGCATTTGTCGTGAAATAGAAGAATTGTAATACAAGCAAAAATAATGATGTCTAATAAGAAAAACAATTGGCAGAATCTAGCCAGTTACATTTCACTGCATAATACCACCATTAATTCTAGGAATATTACGACTGGAATAGGCTGAAATCGTCATTTCTGACAGAAAAAGTATTTTGGAAGACAACCAGATCTATGATGGATGTAGACAGGCACAAATCCATCTAAATCAGTGGTGCAGCACCTGTTTCTATCAGCTGCAACAGCCTCCTGTGATGTTTCATGAAGTTTATGACAAACAAATTACAATACATGGAGAAAGAAAAACTTCGTGTGTAGCACACTGAGATAGATATAAATATGGCAAAAAAGTTAGTTATCAAACATGCATGTTCCACTCCATACAACTTCAGTCAGATAAGATCTCTCAGAAAAAGCTGTACTAAGATAATACAGGCATAAAATACAAAGTTTTTGAGAATGTTAAAAGATAAAGAACACTCTAAATAACTGATTATTTCACCCTATACTTAAAGTGCCACTCATAGCATTTTAACCCTCAGTTATTTCAAACTAGACATTTGCAATTCATATTCCTGCAAGAAAGGTTAGACCAGTCTTTCAAAGACTATAAAGTGGTAATTATGTAATTTAAAAAAATTATATTTGCCCTCTTCAGTATCTAAAATAGCTTTTTTTTATCTACCTTCAGTAACTTGCCTTCTGTATAATTAAAATAATAGCCAAACACAAAAGATAATTCTTTCTCAATAAGAAAGAATTCTTTACAGAGAACAAGCTTTACTGAAACACCATGAAAAATGGAGAAGCTAAGTAACAACCACATTTGTTAGAATAAAGGTCCAGCTGAACACAGGAAAAAATTAAGTAATAATTGCCATATTTTTTGCCAATATTACTTGGGATCTACCTATGGATCTGCAAGTATAATTATTAGTAAAATTGGCTCAGATTCCCAATCAGTTTCATGGAAGACCTCAAGTCCTCATTTTCAGATCTTTTCCCAAAAAGATCCATTCAGCATTGGCAGGTTGTTTTTCTCTTATCCTAATTTTTCAGAAGTCAAAGCAAACAAAGTTTAATTTCAGGGAGTAAAAAGAGCCACTGAGTAATTATTTAACTGCCTAATGGGAAGAGAATTTTATTCTCCTGTGAATTTTCCTCAACACGCCACAATTCCTGACCCTTTTTTGGAAGGCTTTCTCCGTTTTTGCTGCAGAATAAGACTAAAAAAAAAACCATATAAAAACCTAATGAGTCTTTTGGTGACAACAGAATACGGATGAAAAATGTTTTATAATCTTTTCCTTGGCAAAGGACAGCTCTATAGAAAAGGAAGGGTCAAGAACTGCCTCCTATTCAAAGCAGTAACAAGATTTCCTTTAAAAAGCCAGGAGCCCACATCTCACATTAAAATTCCTTCTATCCCTATTCCAATATATTGACTTTGGTTTCAACAGTGTTGACAAGAAAAGAAGCACAATTCCAATTGCAAGGTACAGCTCAATACGTAGTAAGGTTTCATTCATCCCCCAGACTCAACCCTTGCTATGAAATCTTTTATTATGCATATGGTTTTAGAGAAATACATTAAATTTTAATATTAGTGAAATTTAGTAATAAAGTCAAGGACAAAGACAGCTCATATTTAAGTCAAATATTTAATACACCCTATTAGGATATCCAGTTTTTAGGACTTAATGACTCTCAGGTAATTTAATATTCTGGAGCTCTGATACCACGCCATAGAGACTGCAAAGCACCAGTAGAGCTGAAGAGACAGCTTATGTATTTACTGCTTTCTCATGCTCCCAGGCATGGGGGTAGATATACAAAAATAGTCATTTCCACATATCTATCAAATCAAATAATTAGGCAAAATTCTGAAGCAATCAGAAATACTGCTACAATAGAAACAAACAAATGCTACAGTTTCATACAAAGAAAAATTAAAATCTCTGGGTAAAGGTAATGACATTAAGAATTTATAAACGTTCGATGCATATTTCAGATATAGATTGAATTTTATTATAATCAGAATAAATGTACCTTCACACTACCCTATAGCATGATTTATGTATTTAAACAATTTTTTTGCAAGAGAGATCAGCTAATATTTTTGTCCACTATAGGATATGTGAGAGCATAAGATTAATACTTAGTTTTCATGTTTATACAGGAGACAACTGCAAGAAAGTGGTATAAATTATTGACATTTCCAATTATTATTTGCAGTGGTTTAGCAGAATTCAAAAATCTCTTCTCTGCTACTTATTACAAATAAAAATTATTGCCTAGAAGGCACTCTGAAGAAAGTTAATTAAATAAAGATTCTGTTGTGAAACCAGCTAGAAATAAAACACCACCCTGCCTTTTAAAATAAACACAAAATTGTGTTGTGGAACAGTGAATTGGAAAAGTGGTTTACAAAGTAATATCAGAAGTGTGGAAACAGTACAGTACATATTAACTATAGAATCTCAGCTTCTCACTCTGCTTTCTGATAGACACAGGGCAAGCTACCCTTTAAGTCATCCCCCAACAACAGAAGTCCCGAGGGTCTACCTGACTGAATGTAGCAGGCACTCAATATTTATGCTTTCATATTACCTAATGTGTGCAATGAAATGAATACCTACCTCACTGCAAACAAACCTTTCCACCACCATATCCAGCTTTGTTTCCACACTATTTTATTCTTCAAGACTCCCTAGATACTCAGCTTCTCAATTCAAAAGGACTTAAGACATATCAGACTTCTGAGCAGAAGTCTGAGTCTTTCCTCTCTAAGAAGAAATACAGTTTAGGACATTTCAGTTCTGTAAGTGCCTCCAGACCCCAGTTTCTCTTGCAATATATTGACAACCCTGTGGAATTGAGGAAAAGTAGATACAGCTAAAAATCAGAGCAGTTCCACTTGTTTCCTTGTAGAAGAGATCACATGAAAGCCTTGCAGCAAATTTCTCCCTGCTCATTCAGCCCCTCAGGAAGGCATAAAGTTTTTCTACTGTGGAGCTCTTCAGTTCTGCCAGTATTACATAAAAATCCCTCAGGACATAACTGTGGTAACAGATACATTTCCAGGAACTGTGGCATGAATTCTACCTATTGTCAGCAGCTGCCAAATTGTCAAGACCCAGTTAGGGAAGACAGCTTACAGGCTTTTATACTCTGGACCTCAGTAACTATCAAGATTTTGCTCAACCCAGTATCTTAGTTCCCTATTAATTTGATGAAGTCACAATAATTATTGAACTGCCCATGATTTGTACAAATAAGTTCTCTAAATATGAAAGATTGGATATCTTAACACTAAAGCAATGCTTATCTTGGTAATCATTCTAGGGACACGAGCACTGCATGGTCTGAAGTCCACTTCAGAATAATACCCACACAGAGGACACCACTGGAAATACAGTAAAAAGCAAGCACATTCATTGGCCATGTAGAGCTAGATCCTTAATTGTGATTAAACTATTCTGTTCTTTGGTAACACCTATATATGAAGCATATGTATGCATACAAAGCTGTGGTTACCCATGGCACAACAGTGCCCTTTCAAATTCCTTCTTTTCCCAAACTGGTTCCAGTTTATCTCCAGGCTTAAATGACAAAAAAAAAAAAAAAAGGAGAAATCCTATTTGTGTTTGTGTAGCTCTGGTGCTCTCTTCAGCTTCAAAAAACAGAACTCTTCTCCCAGTTAAGGGAACTTCCCAGCCGTATGACCAGTTCTATGGCATCTGGGCACCACAGCCCGTGTGCTCGTGCATATGGGTGTAGTACAGCAACAGCTTTACTGCATATTAGTCATGCATCATATAGCATATTTCTTGACAGAAGCAAGAGCAGTTTATGACTTGAAATAAATAATTTTATCCCAGGGGTTTCTCAGAGCCAGGCAAAAGGCCAGGGCTTAGGTCAACAACTCAGAAGTCTATCATTGCTTTCTTTGCAAAGGTCTGTTACCAGATCACATTGAAGAATGTGTCCTTATTGTTATGATACAGAAGGCACTTTGAGACAAATAACCAAAAGCTGCAGTGGCCATGACCATGGGTTATTCAATGACAGAATCACAGGATGTCTGAGGTTGGAAGTGACGTCATAAGATCATCTTGTTCATGCCCCTCTCTGCTCACACAAGGCCAGCTAGAGTCAGCTGCCCAGGACCATGTCCAGATAGCTTTTGAATACCTCCAAGGATGGAGACTCCGCAATCTTTCTGGACAACCTACCTGGGCAGTCTATCACTTGCTGCTCAAGCCCCTGAGGAAAGAGGGCTTCCAAAAGGAGGAGACAACCTCAATATAAGCTGGTGTGTACAAACCTATACAGTTTACAGGTTAAGCATCCTGAGTGAGGTTAGCAATCTACAAAAGCTCCTACCAAAAAAGGGTAAAGGCAACTTCATGCAGTAATACAAATACCTTATCTGCACTGAAATTATACCATGCAACAAAGCAGGGTGCAGTGACCCCCAAGCTAGCACTGAACAAGCTAACCCCAGAACTTCATCACACTGCTGTATTCCCAGGGCACATATCTGCAACACACATATATGCAACACTGTTGTCCAGACAGTACACTACCAAGCTACCCATAGAGAGGATGATTTGGATACCACTGAAATAAACACCTTAAAACATCATTATTCAATATAAGCATATCTCTGATTTCTTTGGAAATTTTAACGGTAAAACAAAGTTGGCAGTTTAAAAAGAAGTTAAGCAGCTTAGAGGTTGAAAGATAGAGCCCAATCTTACAATGATAGATTCTACAGTGTGTTAGAAGACTGTATAATAGAGGAAAAAAAATCCCAACCACAAAGTAACAGATTCCAGCACACAGACATGTAATTCAGATTTTGCAGTAAGAAACTCCCTGTCTATTCAACTGCCTCTTCACTGACAGAAATGTATTATTTGCCACTATAGTTTTCGAGCAAGTGCAGAGATATTAAAAATGCTTTAAAAATACTTCATTCTTCTTAGTCAAGCATTTCTTAGAGAAATAAAAAATCCTGTTAGCTTCACTCTAAAGGTCATGCCCACTATAAAGTCTAATAAAAAATTTCCAGATGACAGCAGCCAATTTCCAATAAGATTTAATTTGGTTAATTGACTGTCTTATTTACTAATTTATAGGAGTATGCAGTTCATTTAAATTAACCTCAATTGCTGCCATGATTTAAGCAAGGTTAAACAATCTGAGATTAAAAAGAAAAAAAAAGTTTGTGTGGGAAATGATAAATAAGATATTTTCCTATTTGACATACTAATATAATCATTGGTACTTCAGAGGCTCTGATTTTTATTTGGAACAAGGAAAAGTAGAAAATTCTGACTAAATTAAGTTAGTATAAGAACTATCTAAGCATGGAACATTCTTGCTACAATTTCATTAATCATTTTAAAAATCCTCTGGGTGAGACAGGAAAATAAATAAGCCAGCTAATGGGAATAATGGACTGACCTCAACTCAGAGGGCTTGTACAGAAAAAAATTCCCCAATAGACACGGTCCTCAGCACTTACACTGTAGTACCAATTCCTCCCACCTTGGCTCTGCAAAAAGTTATTCCACAATATAAGCTCTTTAATACTCAAAACCTAATTTTTCTACCATTTTTCCACACTCACAGGAATGATAAAAGAAATATTTTTTCAGCCCAAGCCCCAGTGACAGTTACCTAGGTCTCAAAGGAAGAAAAAGAAACAAAGCAATACTAGATTGTAATAAAGTGTTTGTGGATTAGCCAGTTCTGATTGCTTATCAGATTCATCTGGGAGAGTGCTTTGTTTAACCCTGTATGACCTTAGTAAGGAAGGAAAGTTTTCACTGGAGAAAAAAGTCCCTGAAGGTATATAAAACTTCTGGGTTCCTACAGACTGTTTTGATTGAAGGTTTTTGTCTGAAAACTGGAACTTTCTTCTGAGGAAAAAAACCTGCAAAGACTTTAGTGAAGTGCCTTTTCTTCCTTGCTTGGAAAAGCAAGAGAGCAGTAGCCTGAGACGCCTGCAGAGATGGGGTTGAATGTGTGTCAACTCCTGTGCCCCAGGCATGTCTGTCCAACTTGGGCCACTCTGGGCTGTGGGACAGATCAAAGCTTGGGAGAGCGTGGGAGAGAAGAGGCTGGATTATTCTCTGAATGCTTGAATGGCACAAAGTTAGAGGAATAAGCTTATGTCTGTGCTTACAGAATGTTGATCTATGTTCAGTGACTGTGCCTTTGCTTGCAAGGTATTTAGATTTCAGAAAGGGTTTTCATTTTATTTTTGTTTTGTTTTGCCACTGGATTTGAAGTTTCTTCTCTGCTGATTCTAATTCTCAAGAGAAGGAGACAGAGTTTTTTAGGAGTGAAAACTAAATAGTATGAAATAACATGAATGAAGTATCTGAAGCTTGAAGAAAAAGAATCTACAAATTGCAACCCCCTTGCTTTAAAGTCCCTGACAATGACAGCTCTCAAGAATATCTATGTTGTGAAAGAATAAGTTCTCCCATTTACTGCATAAAACATTATTGATAATAAAAAAAAAACCTAATACACCTCTGAACACTACAGCTGGCTTCCTTTTTAATGGAGCTTGATATATTTCCACACTAGGGAGCTGTTTCAGACAGAAATGTTTTTGTGAAATGTTGGCAAGCAACATCCATGCAACAATGAAAATGCACTGTAAAATGACTGCCTGGAAGGTCAAGCATTGATGTGACCATGCTTTGCTCACTACAGTTGTTCTCCAGTTTTCCTGACATTCATCATAATTTCCATGCTTAAAAGGAAATCTTCCCCCAAAATCAAATCTAAAATCCTCTGAATATATATAGAAGGAAGACTGTGCATCAACATAAAGCAGGAGAAGCTATCTTCACATTAGCATATCTGCTGCCAATTCAGAGTGCTATAAGTGAGGTATGAAGAGATTGCTAAATAGCTCATTTGTACCTGACACTGCAGAGGTACCTGGTGCTTACAAGCAACAAAGAGCAGTCTGGGCTGTTGAATGTCCTTTGCTCTCATTGCCTGGTAAGTCTTGTAGATGCAGCGATGACTTCAGGAAGTAATGGTTTTCTTATTTTGTACCGCTGGAAATCTTACAGAGAGGCCTGAGCTAAAATAGCTCACATAGAAATGTTTCTAATGGGCAAGTAACAGAGAAATTCTGTGCACAGAATTTTGGTAGAATATTTTGCCTGCAACTTTTTATATAACCTTCTTGTTTTCAACTAATGTCCCTTTAGTGAGAAATAAGAATTGATCACTTCCAAACTGCAACTCAGGGAAAGGCCTCTGCAGTGTGTTAATGCCCATCTGGGACAGGAACAACTGGCTACTGTGCAAGAAGGCTCCCCCCCAGACCTCCTGTCTGAAGCAAACACTCCCAACTTTTGAATTAGGATTGACAGCATAGTGAAAACACCAAGAAAAGAGATTAAGAAAAAGTAACACTTTCAGAGTATATGTCATGCAGCTCTGTCTAAAACACATGCTTCTCACCATCTGCTGTATACAACCTGTGTGCCTCAGCTGTGCTCTGAGCACATTACTGTTCCTTGGGGCATCACGGGGAGCTTTCTCAGAAAATGTTGGATGTGAAATTGGTTTGGTAGTATATTGAGCTAATTCAAAGTGTAGCACAGTTATCTGATTAATTTGAAAAGAATCTCTGCTTTTGGAGACAAAAGAAAAGTCATTTAGCACCCTGCTAGACAAATTTTTGCATAGTTCGAGACAGGCTCAAATTTCAGCCTGTGCAGAACTGGCACTCTAAGCCAGACATGGCACTGATTTTTGGGGTCATTCTTCTGTTCTCATTTTGCTTCCATTGCATTTGCCATTGAAAGGATCTGAGATATATATATATAGTGCTTACTATTATTAAGAAGTAGAAGTTGCTATGTGTATCCACTGGACACCTGAAAATGAAACATTCAGAACAGTTTTAGCAGTTGCATGCTATATTTTCTTCAGTGCTTTCTAAGCAGAGAAGTTCTACAGTCTTTGTGATTTTATGTGGGATGTTTCATTTTTTGTTTGTTTGCTTGTGTTTTTTTTTTGTTTGTTTGTTTTGTTTGATTGTTTGGTATTTTCCTTACCATTTTATAGTTGGTGTTTTTTAATACTATTTACAGTGGTAAAGTTTCCCATTTGTTAATTTTGACTCAATCTGCTTCTGTCAGTCATGTTATTTATAGATTTGATATCTATATGAGCTGAAATAATTCTATTACTTAAATATTTACTATTTAATATGGAAAAGCACATATATAAAAATTAAAAGCCATACCAAGAAGCAACTAGCTTTCTGACAGCCTTAATGTAAATCCCCAAGAGTCTTCTGTTCTTGTCAATGGTAATTTCCTTATTGACTTGCTCTGTTTTCATTTGTTCATTTCCTATGTGCTCATTGTCTTCCTGCAGTCAGCATCTTCTTCAGCTAACTTGTTCTCTCACCCTACCTCATATTTCCACAGATCTCCTCAGGTCCTAACTTCTTTACATATATTCCCACTTCAGCTCAGTCGCAATGCTTCCCTTTTCTTCTCAGCCAAGAAAGGGAAGTATAGGTTCTTCTGAAGTATCCATCATTCCTTTTTTGCTTATATCCTCTGCTTCTTTTCCTAGACTCTTACAAACTCTGTGAGTGGAACTAGACATGACGTATTTATACATACCGTATAATGTTGTCCCAGAAAAGTTTGTGAATAAAGTGACTCCATGCACTTTCTTCAGGGTCTTTCTTTCAGTGTCTTTGTTTTTATTTTTTAATATTATTTTTTCCTGTGGCAAACCATAAACTTGCATGAAAGTGTCCTATAGAAGAGTATCTGCAAGTGAATTATTTGCCTATCATCTTTCTATGTTGATATGTAAATCAGTAATAAATTTGAACTTCATATGTATCAGAAATTGACCCCATGAGCCAAGACTTGAATTAAATACATTTTTTGTCTGTTAGCTTTAATTTTAACATTAGCTATTTATGATCATTTTCACAAAAGTAAAATACACAGATAAATGCATTTAAAAAGTTTATTGAACCCCTTACAGCAATTCTTGAGTTGGGTTTATCTGATCAAGTAGAATAAAGGCCTTATTTACATCTTCAGTCCAAGCACTGTTTGCTTTTTTAAGGACAATTAAATCTGTAATTTTTTTATTTCCTCTCTTAACTCAGACTCTTTACTAATATTTGTCTTACAGACCTTTGACTTTATCTTGACCATAAACTTTTATGTCAAATCTATAGCATAGTACTCAAAATCTTCATGACAGCCTCTCCTACTACAGCGATTTGCCTCCCCTCTACAAAATAATGATATTAGTATTGTCTTTGCCCCCATATGAATCTGTTATGACTCCTAATAACATAGGTTCATGACAAACCATCTTGCCATTCACCTCATTCTCAGTAAAGTTTAGCCTGTTTCTGCAAAATCTGCTACAGTTGGTCTTCTGCAACTTAATAAAAGACTTATCAAATCTGATAGTAATTTTACACTGAATTTCATTATTTTTTGATTCGGCATCAATCTTTCTCATCAGTAAAAATAGCTATGCATAGAGAAGTAAGCAAAACCAATACTGGGAATTCAGTTAAATCTTGGATCTTCTTTTTACAGCTTCAGAATGAGAATATTCTAAATGCTTTGAATATATATCCTGACTGAAATGCATACACTACATGTAAGTAGAAATGCAACTTTCAAATGTCAGTGCACATCCAGGATTTTTATTGCTACATAAACAGAATCAGAACATATGGCCAACCAATAACAGTACTCCAGCAAGCACATTTTACTTCTGAGACTATGCCTTGAAAAGAATGTATTATCACATGCCCCTTCTAGATATTGATTCTTGTCCCTGTTCAGTTGTCTAGGCACAAAAAGAATGGGCTGCTTCTTAGAGGAACAGCAATATTGTTGAATTGAGTATCAAACTACTAAGCCTTGAAATATGTATATTCTACTGTGATTGTGTTTGAAAGAGGAAAGATGTTATGTGCTAAGAAAAAAGTTTACTCTTCTCCATATCTCCTCTATAATTTGACTTGCAATTATTTAAGCTACTTAAGAATAGGGTGATGCCTTCTTATACTTCTAGAAAAGAGAAAACATATCAACACTGAACTATATCAGCATTGTTTTTTTAGTTAAAAAAAAAATTCTAAAAGCTTTAAGGTTGTAATTTCCATCCTCTGAAAGTCAAAGTAAAGGTTTATTTTTCCTAACAGAAAATTTTGTCTGAAACATTTAATAATATTTATTTCTGGAAGAACTTTAAACAATTGATGATTCTAGAACAATAATTGTTACCTTACATTCAAAATTAGTCTAGCTAACCTCACAAATAAGTAACTGGGAGGCACAGAAGATGGTGTTGAGCAGGATATGATGCAGATGCAGTTAGCATGTTAAGATTGCAACAGCAAATAAAATAATATTTCATATTTTTCAGATTTTCTTAGAGAAAAATTGTTTAGAAGCAGTCAGGGAAACATCCACATTTTAAACAGACTAAAAGTACAAAGCTTATTCTTATAGTGCTTTACTTATGAATATATCAAGCAAAAAAAAGAATAGACACTTAATTTTTAAGGCAATGAGTAGGAAAAGCCACACTGTTAAAAAGACTTTAGTTCCTGCATCTGAAAAATCCTTTCCTAACCCATATTTATGCCTATCAAAAATCAACTCTCTTGGCTGGCAGCTTGATGTACTAGCAGTAGTCCATCTGGTTGGAAACCCTAAGGACGATCTACATTTTTGCAGACAAAACAAGCAGGACTGAAGTCAAGTTAATGGAGTCAGGCAAAATGACATAGTGAATATTCACTTTTAAATAATGGGCTATGACATAAAGATGTGGAAAGTAGAACATACAGAGGAAAAAAATAAAAGATTGTATTAATTCTATTTGAGGATGTCTATTTCAGTCTACAAATAGATTAGAAAACAATAAAAATTATTGCCATAAAATTTTAAGAGAGTATATCTCTGAAATGAAAATTTGTCCATAAGAAGTAATCCAAACACCAGTATTTGGTTGGTTCTATGACATAATTGAAAGGTGAGTACTAACGTGCTATTCAGAATCTTGTATATATGTTTTTTTGCCTGCTTAGTCATACAAAGTTACTGACTGTCTAGGGGCTGATTTACTAGGTTTCGGTGTTACACAGAATGCCGTCATCAGCATAATATTTTCAGCTAAATCTTTCACATTTCTAAGATTTATCCGGCATAACAGCTGAAAGTTTGACATTTTCAGAGATGAAATTTCCAAATTCACACAACGTATTTTAAATAGCATGGACTTTGTGACTGGATAAAGAAATAGTTCTGAATACAATTACAATCTACATGATTTCAAACTGAGAGTCTTCTCTATATTCCTAATGAAATTATCTTTAAAAAGAGACCAATTCTGAAAGAGAAGCACATGTACTGATAAGTATATTAAGTTTCTGAGTGTAACCAAAATAATTTATTTCTATATAACATTATAAAATTTGTATAACATATAAATAACATTTATTTAATATCTTTTTGTAAAAATCTTTTTAAAAGACCTTTTAGTCAATTTCAATCAATAGTCAATTTGTTGCTGTCATCATTGAAATTCATGATATACTCTGAAAATATTTCCATTTTCCTAGTTTTGCTATTTGCTTCATAAAACACTAAATCCAAGTAGTACTAAAATAATTAGTTATTTATTTGTATGTACAACCACAAAGTATTATCCTACAACACAGTTCCAAAGTTAATGTGATGAAACCAAAGTGGTACCACAGACTGTGCCTCATCTGGAGGCTCCAGCCTCCTAAAGTGAAAATGTTCCCAAACACTGCAGCATTGCCATATGACTTAATTTTATGATGGGTGTCACAATATATGATGTTTTTATCAAAAGAACACAAAGATCTGCAAATTACTAGAATATCTGGTTTTCAGTTTGAATAGGTTGTATGTCTGAAGTTTATGATTAGAGTGGCTGAGCTATAAGCAAAATATATGCTACAAACTCACAATAAAAGACCAATCAAAATATACAATATTTATCCTTTTTTAAAAAAAAATCATGACTTTGGAAGCCTGATTTGTGTTTTATTTTAAACCTCACAGATTTAGAAATTTTATTATAACCAAGGTAATGCTACAGCAGATTCTTGGGATTCATTAACTCATATATTTCACCTTTCATTCTGCAGCTGTGTTCTGTAACCTGCTGAGGTCCTTCAAATCAGCATTTAGAAATAGAACAATTATTGCTTTTACTTACTTAGCTGCATTCATTTTAGGTGCAGAATCAAATATTTATGCTCCTTAAATCTTGATAAAACAGAACTATTGATACAGTAATTAAAACTGCATTTTTAATTTTTACTGTCTCTTCTATATTTGTAGGAGAAACCTGTAAAATCTTCATAGCTTTACCATTTGTTTTAAAAAAGAACCTGGGTTTGATGAGCGCAAGGTTTGAAGAGATGTTAGACTTGGAAAATAATTGCCTGCACTAATCAACTCCTGCAGATGTTTACTAAAACCTGTCTTCATAGGTAGATTTAAGTAAGATCTTCATGGGGTGGAACTGTGCCCAATATTCAAACATATTTAAAATGCAATAAACTTTCAGATGGTGTCTCTGTGCCTTGCAAGGAAGCTCGCAGTCTTACATATTAAATTCAGTCTTGTGGTATTAACAAATAATTTTCATTGTTATCCTTTTCTGATGTTTCAGAGATGAGGAAAGGTCACCAGTGCCTTTTCTTGTGCTTAACACCTTTGTGAAGAAGTAGAAAGTGAGAGAAATTCACCTAAACTGAGACCAAGACAATTAAAGCAATCATTGGGATTGTTTTATCATTTCAGATGAGAGAGAATCATTTATCATTTCAGATTTTTAGAACCAAGACTGGTAGTTAGCATGTTTAAAATATAGAATCATAGAATCACAGAATGGTTTGGGTTGGAAAGGACCGTAAGATAATCTAGTTCCAACCCCCCTGCCATGGGCAGGGACACCTCGCACTAGACCATGTTGCCAAAGTCTCTATCCAGCCCAGCCTTGAACACTGCCAGGGATGGAGAATTTACCACTTCTTTGGGCAACCTGTTCCAGTGCCTCACCACTCTCGCAGTAAAGAACATACGTGATTTCTCTTTATTGCTATTAGGTCGTAATTCAGAAATGAGATCTTGAGAGCTTACATTCACTCAGTTATCACATTCTTACGTTTTTCTAGTTTTATTCACAGACCTGATCGCTACTAAGGTACTATTCTGTTTTCAAGACTTTTCAATTCTGTCCCGTAACTCCTTCAGGATCCAGCACTTTTTTTCCTGTCTGTTATCTTGGATATTCTTACAATGGGGTTACTGTAAGTAAGGTCACTGCCTGAAACAAAAAGGAAGACTTCCCAGTCCTATTTTATTATGTGGGATTTTCAGATTTTTCCATAAAAAATATTTAAAAAGCTGTACAAATGAGAAGAAATTTTGTGTAATGTTATTTTCCAGAGATTTTGTTCTAGGATCTTTTTTTTTTTTTCCAAATATTATTGGTATAAAAGAATAGATACTACAGAATAACAGGACCATGCTTGCTGACCTGTAGTACTGAATACAGGAAATTTAAAAGACACAGTTGGAATGACTATACAAAGAACTTGTATCAGCCAATAGTGTAAGTCCATCAATGCAAATACATTTCCTTTCTCCATATTCTGTAATACCTTTTCTTTCCTTTCCTTTTCTTTCCTTTTCTTTTTTCTTTTTTTTCTTTTTTCTTTTTTCTTTTTTCTTTTCTCTTTTTTCTTTTCTCTTTTCTCTTTTCTCTTTTCTCTTCTTTTCTTTTTTCTTTTCTTTTCTTTTCTTTTCTTTTCTTTTCTTTTCTTTTCTTTTCTTTTCTTTTCTTTTCTTTTCTTTTCTTTCCTTTCCTTTCCTTTCCTTTCCTTTTCTTTCCTTTCCTTTCCTTTTTTCTTTTCTTCCCTTTTCTTTCCTTTTCTTTCCTTTTCTTTTCTGTGCAAATATCCTTGTAATGAAGAACACTAAAACTGAATGGATTTTCTGGATGATAAAATTCAGTATGCTCTGTTGTCACCAGCAGCCAGCAGTCCCTTTCTTAACATGTTCAGGCTCCTCCTAACTCCTCTGGGAAGCTAATCCAAATCCTAATTACAGTAACATTTCGGAAACTTCTTCCAATATCTCTCTGGAATGAATTGATTTTTATAGGTACCAGAACTGCTGCTGCTGATATTTTTAATTCCTTGACCCATATATGGACAATGGGATCAGATATTACTTAGGATAAAATCCCTGAGATAATTTTTCTGTATACTTGTACTGGTTTGAATACCCACAGTTAAAACTTGTGTATCTGGAATCTGACACATATATTTTAAAACAGATATGTCACCAAGGATATGCAGGGGGTAGGGGGAAGGGGAAGGAGGGGAAGGAGGGGAAGGAGGGAAAGGAAAAAAAGAAAAAAGCTCCAGTGTTCAAGGACATCAAGTTTTTCTTATACATCTGAGTCCCTTACATTTTTATAGAACCTCTTAACTATTGTTTTCAGCAGATTAATCCCTTTAGTAAAATTTCTTTTCCATTTACAGTTCTCCTAATAATTACACTGTAACAAATACTTTTCTGTATAAGATTTCTATGTAACATTTTAGGTAGATGAGAAGTACAATTCTTTTGTCTAGAACACCAAAACAAATTTTTCAAAATGCCTCTGCTTTATTCCAGTGGAATTTGGCACTGTGGAAGTTCAAACCTAGCAGTTAGTTATTTACCAGTTCCCTACTGTGACCATCACCCACCATAGAGTACTCACAAATTCATTTAGTAGAATGTGAATATCTGCATATTATTATGTTTTTAAACTGGAAGTCAGAAGCATGGCATCATCATCAAATCTTTAACTTTTCAGTCTTCACTGGCAGTCTTGATAAACCAATTTATAAATGCCTAGTGTTTTCTCCTATTGTGATTTTTCTAGACTGTTTTGCAGGCTCACCACTAGAAAAAGTAATTCAAAGTCTTAGGCCCCTGTTACAGGTAAGAATGGCAAGATAAATTTTACATGATAGTGTGTATGCATGCAATCATGACACATCATAAAAAAACCCCAAACATTAAAAAAACCCAAAAACTGTAATGCTGAGGCATGAGATGTCACTCACTGGCCTTATGCAGATCATGTCGAAATCTATGCAATTGACTGAGGCAACTATGGATGGCTTTATAATCATCTCCCTAGACATGAGTATGAACAGTCTTAGTCTCTTTATATTCCTTTCACAGTGCAATCAAAGGCACTAATCCTGCTTATGTGGGTGAATAAAGTTAAATATTTGAATAATCTCTCTGACTTATCTCTGAAACTTCTAATGAGCCAACAGATACTTTCATGTATCATCACAGCTTGTTTTTTCAGTAATGACAATACACACCCAATAAAATAAATATGGCAGCAAAATGTTTTACAGAAGAGGAAATCCTAGTCATTCAGTAAATGTAAATGTTCATAAATTCTTGAATACATTCCAGCTCGACTTATTCTTTTTAGATGTATATTTTATTTCCTGTTCCTTTAGAGAAAATACTCACGGTTTGTATTATTTTGAATAGATTTTTCTGTTTACTGTTACCTATGTTTTTTTATCCATTTTATTTATATGTATTTCTTTGCACAGCTTCATAATGCATGGCCAAAGTAGGTCACTAGCAGGTAATGAAACTAATAATTTTTTCTCCTCTTCACAGGTAAATGTATCTTGTAACTGTTCTAAGAAATGTATCACATGCTCACCAAAAAAACCCTAAGAACTGTCAATTTTATGCAGTACAACTCACATCTCATTAATGTTGAGCACAGAAGCAATATTCCACATCAAAAATGACTGCTAAAATATTCGCAATTACCAGCTGTTCAGCATCCATTTTATAGAGATAGAAACCATGTCAAATTTAATTTATCAGATGTTTTCTGCTGCCATACTTCTTTTTTTTTCATCCAATGTACTGAAAATTTGTCAAAAAACCATCACTCATATTCTAGACAGGTATTGGAAAGGAAAAAACAATAACATAAATGTTATGTATGCAGGTACAATAGCTACATTAATGGATAATCTTTAAAGAGTTTTCTCACATTAAAAGCTGCATGAACTATTCTATCTTTAAGTGTATGTCTTTTTTGGAAGAAAGGTCAAAATTGTATTTGCTTTAGTTTGTTCATTTTGGATACTGCTACAACGGGCAAAGTAAATAATAATATCTCAGTATATATTATTTGACATCTTTCATGAAAAAAATCATAAAAAAGAGAGATTTAAACAGAAGACATAATTCACACACTTATTTGAATATGTGGCACAGCATAAGGAGTGCTTATTTCGATCTTCAGTGATGTTGTGAAGAGAAGTTGGCTTAATCTTGAACAGATCACAGAGGAAGAGAGAGCCTGAAGCATTCTGAAGGCAAACACTAGTAGGGGTTTTTTCTTAAACTATTTAATGTGTGGGTGAGGAGTGCTTTCATTGCATTTTGAAGACTTCTAGCAGTCTGGGAACTACTTAAATTGCACACCAGAAGCCAAGCTGCAGAAGGCAACAACAAAGTTATACCAGCTCAGATAAGGCCCTGCTTTACATTAGTGTTTGTGGGAGGTAAAGGATGATTATTCCCCTTTATTCTATGCTTGTGAAGCTGTTTCTGGAGTACTGTGTCCAACTTAGGGCTCTCCAGTACAAACAGGAGCAATCAAACTGGAATAAGCCTAGTGGAGAGCTGCAAGGATGGTTTTGGGCAATTTAAGAGGCTGAGGGACATGGATTTTTCAGCCTGAAGAGATGTCTGTAATCTTGTGAGTCTGAATTTGCCCATCTGACACCATCTGCTAAGTCCTCAAACTGACTGCAGCGTCTAGACTCATTTATACCACAGCAGTGTAGCTGAGATGTCACTGCACCCCTAAAGGATGAAGCAAAATCCTTTGATTTTGGAAGTGTATACATCAACATTTTCAAGTAACCTGCTTTAGAAAGTAAAATTTAACAATTTCTTTTTTTTTTTTTTTTTTTTTTTTTAAGGGGGTGGGGGGCAGGCGGAAGACAGTTTCATTTAAACTGAGACCAGATTAAAAAAAATATTCTAAATCAAAACCTCATTTATTTTTTAACCAGTTCACATGAAAAGTATTTTATTATTTTGCCCTATCTAATAGATGGGAATATTAAGGAAAAAACCAACTGCCTAGGAAACTAAAAGGCAGTTAAAAATCTCCTTTATTTTAAGTATCCTTAGCTATTATTTCCCAAATCCACTTTCTTTTCCTTTTCCATCAATAAGGTTGTTGTTCCAGACTGAGAGCTAACAAGAGGAGAAACCGTTAGCTTTCATGAGTGCCCAGTAGAAATATTTAGCTTTTCCAGGTTTCCAAGTGAAGGTTGAAGCACATTTATTTATTAAATTTATAGGGGATCCTCTAGCTATTTTCAGCCTAGCCCTTTTTGTTACTGACTCTGAGCAGAAAGGTTATAGTTTATTTTGATTTCATAAACCAAAACACACAATAAATGGAGACTCCCTACCATCATTCTATTTTAAACCAGTTCTGGTGGGAAGTTCAGTCCTTTGTGCAGACTATTTTACTAAAAATGTAGACTGCAGCAACTAAACCAAATATCAGCTCAGCAACTGTCCAGTTTGTTGCAAGTTAATTTGTTAGAGATCTCTTGAAATAAAACAATTAAATTTTTTCTTTTGAAAATGTCTCCACTGGCTATAAACTAGAATTCAAATGTTTAGCTTTTTTCTCTTTATTTTAGGTTTAATTGCAGTGTAAAGCTGGTGATATATCCATAAATATGCACCAATACAATTTGTGACTTCAGATCCATTCTGTGCTTTAGTATTTACGTTTCATGAGAACTCATCTTTCTGTAACTAAAGACTATGTTGTGAAGAGATGTTTCTCTACATCTTTGCAATTGTTTTTTTCCCTCTTTGTACTCTGATTACTATTATTATTTATTTAGTATTAACAGTGTCTATATGCTTGCAATATGATAAAAATTTTTTTACCTAGAAAGACTGCAGTCGAAATTGTAAAGCTCATTTAATTATTCATAAAGAAATGGAAAAATATTTCAATCTATGACGTCTTTCAATGTCGTTCAGTGCAGCTTTTTGTTGGTCATTAACTTGTGGGATTGGTCTCCTTAGGCACATAGCACTGTTTGTGTCTTTTTTGGATGATTAAAACTGTTTAAAAAGAAGAATGATAAATGATGAGCAACGGATAGCAAATATGCTTGTTCTCACTAATGCATGTGTTTGCATGCACATAAGGTTACTAATTCAAATAGATCTTCCCAAGAAGCATATGCAACACAAATCACATTCAGAGAGGTGCTCATAAATACTGAGCACACTGATGAGTATTGATTCATCTGGTATTTTGAACCGTAACAATTGCTTACAAACACTGTGTTAGCAGTATCTTATATATACTTAGGTGATACGAGATTGAAAGACTTTTTCCTTTATTTTAAATCTGCATGTAACATTACCTATTACTACTTTTATTCTTGTAACAGGCTTTAGCTGGACATAGCTTACTCTGAAAAAAAAAAAACCCCAACTTTAAACATTTCTTTCTCTGCTCCTGATAAAGGCCCTTCTTGTCTTTTTTTTTTCTCTCAAGTAATTGAATAAAATCTCCAATATTCTAAATATAATTTATTTCCTGACTATGGTGAAACCTTGCTCCATTTACCAGTTCCACCAACATCTATGTCTAAGAGTCAAGGCAGATGTAGTTCATAAGCCACATTATGTCTCGATCGCTTGGTTTTTACTGGATGGGATGTGAGCATACCGTATGCCCCTGTTAGCATGTTGGGTTTCCTTTCCTGTGTTTTATCTGAGTTTTCTTCCACTGACATTCAAGGATACGAACTCAGTACAAACTGGGTCTAACAGCCTACGCAAACTAGACCCCAACATAATAATTTTTTCTGTTGCAAGTATTCCAAACACCAGCCCATAGACAGTTCTAGCTATGATATCAAAAAATGAACATTCATGGAAAAAAAGTCCACGATCTTCACATTCCCCTCCTTTAGAAGCCAAGTCAGCTGCCTCAGATCTTACAGTATACCTTTCTCTCTTTCTCCTTTTATCCATACGCTTCCAGCCTGAGCATCTCTGCATCACACTTAAGTGGTCCCAGAAGTCTGCAAAGGAGTGTGTGATTACTCTCCTGAGCTCCCATTTCCAGAATGGATGACTGTGGTGGGTCTGCTCTATATTCAACTACATGGATAGGCAATTTTTAACTGAAAGCAAAACCTGTTAAGAATTTGACAAGTCTTGGCACCCTCTACACAGGTATTTCCCATAGGAAAAACCATCTAAACCTTAATTCGTCAGAGCTAACTAATTGAATAAATAAATAAGAAAAAAATGTATTCTTTATATTCAAGATGTCTGGCTTAAATGCTTTTGTGCCAGCTAAGTTTCTGATGTGAAATGTACTTAACACACCCAGATATCTTGCACCCTCTTTATGATTAATAAACACAAGATACTAAAATTCTGCAGTTCCATAATACACTCTGTACGTTTAAAATAGCATTTATAAAAATATAGCCTCAGGAAGAAGATTATTCAGGATTTCCAAATCAGAAAATTGCACTGCATTTTTGGTTGCTGACAGTCTTCAAAAAGAAAATAAGCAAGAAAAACTAAGCTTCAAGAAAATTCCTGGGTCATGGAGACTCTTGCTAAATATTTTATAAAAATTTTTACAGTCTAGACAGAAATCTGATGTAGGGGTTGCATACCAGTAGCCACAAATAATCAATACGACAATTTTGGCACGGAAGCATAAAGTTGGTTGCAACAAAACCAATAACAGCATGAATCATCATGTCCTGGTATGCTAATTATGCTTCTAACTTTAATCACTAGTACCTGAATAAAATATAAGTTAATATATCTGCTACAGCTGTTATTAGTAAAGTGCCGACGACTAATTATCAACCTCTTCTGAAAGTGCTGGATGTTTTATTAATGTGAACTGCATCAGTAGATTACATGACTAGATAAAAAGTAATTATATTTTTAAAAAAATCCTTTCACAACTTTAAATCTGGTAAGTTCTTAACAATGAGCCTACAAGGATGCTGGGGAGGGACTCTTCATTAGGCACTGTAGTGGTAGAACAAGGGGTAATGGGTTTAAACGTAAACAGGGGAAGTTTAGATTAGATATAAGGAAGAAGTTCTTTACAGTGAGGTGGTGAGGCACTGGAATAGGTTGCTCAAGGAAGCTGTGAATGTTCCAACCCTTGTGGTGTTCAAGGCCAGGTTGGACAGAGCCTTGGGCGACATAGTTTAGTGTGTGGTGTCCCTGCTCATGGCAGGGGGGTTGGAACTAGATGATCTTAAGGTCCTTTCCAACCCTAACTATTCTATGATTCTATGATTCTATATATTTATATGTTTTAAGCAGCTTATACAAGAAGGTTGCTACTCATTTTAGCCTAGTCAATGTTCTGTAATTCAGTTCATTGTCAGCTTGATACATTTTAGTAAGTTACTGAATATATATATATGTGAATATATATTTCTGAATATATCACACGAGAAATTGTTCAAACAGCCTTTTCCAGTTGCCCCAGATAACCACTGATAGGGTGGGGACAGACAAAGACAAATAAGTAATTTATACTCCTCTTTATCAAGTTACTATTAGAGTAAACCAGCCAGGAACAAAAAAATCTCTGCAAAGTCTAGGTAATAAAAATTAAAGCTTCCACTGGTGACATATAATGTGTTCACCCAGCTGCTGAAAGAGTTATTTCATAATCTCAACATTTGTGATTTTGAATATGCTATAGTTCAAAAGCAAATTTTCCCTATGGTTTTTCCTAGAGTTTTAGTCTGAATTCAGAGTATGCAAGAAAAAAAATACTTTATGAATTCTCATAAATATTATCACATATATTCAAAAAAGTCATAATTTACTTTATTAGAAGATTGTAACTATGGCTCAAGACACTTCTGGTAGTCTGAAGCAAATTGCAGATTTATATTTATTTTTTTTTTAATTGTCAGTTAACAGTTACCTGTTTTCTATTTCAAGGACAGTATGTTAGGTCTGTAACTATTGATGCTCTACCTTCTTGAGACCTACTATGCGGTGCAAGTGTCTGAGCTGAATGAGAATGAAAGATCAGCTCTATGTAGCAGATAAGAAAATACTTGGAGAAAAGTATGTATGCAGCAGTGTAGCATAAAATGACCTAGAAGTTATACTGGCCCACCAACTCCATACTGGTCAAACAATGTGCTATTGTTTCAAGAGAGATCAATATCACTCTGACAGGTTTAAAGAGAAATATTTTATAAGGAACAGAGAGGTGCTATGTCTTTCTGTTAGATGTTGGTGAAGCTTCAGTCAGAATATGGGTCCCTATACATCCAAAGACAAATTGGAGGGATCTAGGAGGTTAATATTAACCACAGGTATGTGAAATTATAAGAAGTTTGTAAAACATGACCTATGTAGAAAAATTGAAGAAACCAGAAATGTCCACTGGGAAGGAGATGAAATGGTGACATGACATCAGTCTTCCAGCATGTAAAATTCTATAATTACATCAAAATACTGGTCAGTTCTTCTCTATATCCACTACGAACAGCACAAGAAGATTTCTAATTTGCAAAGGTATAAAATAATGAAATGCTTCATCAAAATAACTAGAGAAGTTGTTGGTTCACTTGCACTTCATTTTTTTAACAGTATTTATATGTCTGTCATGGATGATGAAGACACACTTGATCGGACTTTGTAAGTAATGAAAATAAGAAGGATCCAAAAAAATAAGTCATGCCAAATTTGTGATCTATGGCATGCTTGTAGACCCTGAAAAATATACAGGATCCACAGCTAACAGTGTGCTGAGCATCTACATGATGAAATACATCGGCAATGGCATTGGCACTAGAAATTTTTATCAAAATTATTGCAATTGAGGCAGTCTGGCAAAAAGTATTAGGTGTATTAGGCATATTAGTGGGTAGTTCTTTTAATATATTGGAGTAAAATAAATATCTAGAAATATTTATAAGTTTGTTCCAAATCACCAACAAACATCTGTATGTCTTGTTTGCTATGAAAAAAAAAATCCCAAATCTGTTAGCTAGTGTGATAAACATATAAAATTATAACAGACTGTCCATTTTGTTTATGTAGCTAAGCCAAGGGGCCTCCAACAAATTCTTGAAGCTCTTGAAGTAAATAAAATCCTAATACTATTAAGGCATTATCTTTCAAGTACATATTTGTTAAGAGTAACCTTTTTCCATACCTGCAATTATCTTACTCTAAACTGATCGTTGTTGACATATGTAATTAATGCTTACAAAAGGACAAACCAGGAATTATGGCAGGCAGCAATTATTTGAAGCGTAATGTCTGCCAGATTAATGTTGCTGTAATGAATGTTCATTGTGTATTAAAACTGCATGACAACTACAAGAAAAGCCCTTGAGAAGCTGGTTCAGTGGAAAAAAAATGAAGATTATTTCTATCTAATAAAAAATTAGACTGAAGCTGCAACCTAGAAGTTAATTTTTAGTTCTCATCTAAGGATTAATTGGACCCTGCATATCAAAATGTCTCTTTGCCAACAGACTTTTTCAATTTGCTTAGATTGTGCTGCACCAAGACATAATGTGCGTCTAATAAAGTCAGAGAAAGGACTCAACTTGCTCTTACTGAACAGAATTTAGACTCACACTCCTAGGAGACTCTTGCTGGGTGCATAGAAAATGATGGTGTGTTTGAGTATCTGATTATTTTTTGGCTTCATGTATATCCTACCTCTTATTGCCGGGCTTTCCTTTTGGATAGGATTCTGAGACGCTCAAAGGCGATGCTTTAAATAGACAAGCAAATATTTAGCAGTTCATTTATACCTCCCTTCTTCTGTGCTTCAAAATAAAAATTATAATAGAAATAAACCCAAACAAAATATTCTGAAATATATGGCATTTTCTTTAAAATTACATATATGCAATAGAACTGCCAGCTAGCTAGAAGAAAAATTAAATTAGCTAGATTGTATATATCTTTAAAGGAGGAAAGAAAACTAAGAAAAAGGATAAATACATCTGTTAATGATTGATAAATACTTCTGACCATAAAAAGAAAACATGATTACCAAAACGACTGGTTTAATGAAAATTGTTTCAGATCATTGATACGTATGAGCACGTGCTGCTAACATCCACATGTCTGCCTATGGGCACAGGGGTTTTGATTAAGCTCATGCATGGACCTGCAGACCTGCCTTGAGATAAATTGTAGGTATCCCTGAGCCCAGACCTGTCTCCTGCTGTCCTGGTTGTGGGTTTCCTGGGTAGACCTTGTATCTTCGCCGTAGGTTGCCTCGTTTCCTGCCATGCTTCCTGCCATTCCTGAAGGGATCCTTGGGCCTACCTTGAACTTAACTTGATACCTCACCTTGGCTAGGACTGGAAATGGACCTTGCCTCTCTCATCACCCTCCCCTGATGTGGGTACTGCCCTACCTATGTCATACCTGCTCTCAACTTGTGGTTCATCTTCCCTCATGGATCAACTGGCCTCTTGCTGCTAGCCAGCAGAGACATGCATTGTGGGTGCCTTTTAAAAACTGCAAACCTCAGATTAGTATCGTTTGTCATTACTTTGCACTCATATCAATGAACTTTCAACAAAAATATGGCTATGTATCTCAGCTGCTTGCAAAGTCCACAGAGAGATGCGGCATCACAAGCAAGCAAGTTTTCATATGTGACTAGAATGGAAGTAAGTTGAAATAGCTTCTGGGTGGTTGTTGTGGTGCAGCAGTTCCACTTAAGCACTCCTTGAAATTTTTCATACACTAGAATGGAGTTAAGAGTTCTTCACGATACTCTAAAATCACAGAATTGCTGAGGTAGAAGGAACATCTTGAGATTATCTAGTTTATACTCCCTGCTCAAGGAGGGTCAGTTAGACCATTTGCCCAGGTCCATGTCCAGATGGCTTTTGAATATCTCCCAGGATAGAGAATCCAGTTTCTCCAGGCAACCTGTGCCAGTGTTTGACAACCTTCACAGTAGAAAAGTTTTTTCTTGTGTTCAGATGGAATTTAACCTTTCTCAGTTTGTGCTGATTTATCTTGTCCTGTCTGTGGGCACCACTGAGTATGGCATGCAGCATGTCATGCAGGTAGTATGAATGGTAGAATTCTTTTAAAAGGAGCCCAGGCAAAACTGGTGGGAGCATGATGGGTGTTTTTTTCCATAAGCAGAGACTAAGGAAGGAACTTTCTGGAACTTGAAATTGATTGTTCCTATGTTGTTGCTTTAAGAAAAAAAAGACAAAACAAACCAAGCCCCCCCACCCCATATTGTCAAGAAGCTTGGATGTTAGTTTGACTCCACAGAAACCAACAAGCTTTTTAAAAAGCAATGAGTATAATACACAAAAAAGTAGTTTTCTGTCAAGTAAAAAAGATCAAATATATTAATTGGTTCAGCATATTGAAAGTTTTGAGTATTATTATCAGTTTTGGAACTTGATACAGCAAATGATTGTGTATAGTCAATACTAAGAATACCATACCTAAACAGAAATATTTCTTTAAGCTACTTACATACTGTGAAACTAAAACTCTCCAAATAATAATTATTAAAGTGGAAACACTAATTATATCAGCCTTCCATATTCACACTGTTCTTTCTTCACCATTTAAGACTGTGATAATTTGTTATGTAGCACTGATCTGATACAGTATCTTTGATGCAACTGCATGCTCCATGCTGTTCTCTATTAATAGACCTTAGAAGCATCTCCATGGGTATTCAGCTGAGCTTTCTCAGCATGATGGAGGACAGGGTTTTAATAGCTAAAAATCAGTTTTTCTCTGCAGCATATTTAGCACAACTCAGTGCATGGTGACTGGGCTAAAGTTAACACTGCTTAAGCAGTGTTAAGAATGTGTTGTGAAATTCTCTAAGCAGCAGCTGCTGCAGTCCTGAAGTTGGACTGGAACAGCCCCAGGACCACCTGTACACCAAAAGCTAATTCTGCTGTCCCTACATTTCTTGTTGAGGAGACTGGAGAGGGAAATGAGTTTTTTTCTTTTGATTTTTATGCTTCAGTGTTCTTCTCTCACCTACCTAGCAACATATGATATTGCATTAAGTATACAGATCATTAAGAGCTGTTTGACTACAGGAACAGGTTGTTACTTTTCTCTTTCTGAACATACAGATAATGCCACTACTGAAGCATAAACAGTTACATACATGACTCTGGAAACATGGTTCCAGAAATGCCAAGCTGGACAGTTCAGTAATAGAACAACAACAGGTGACAGTTCTCAATAAAGTCGTGTTTTGTTTTTTTTGTTTTCAAGAGATTTCTTTCTTAACTGGGTAAATGCACTTGTGATGCATACGCATAAAAAAAAAAAAAATAAATCAATTATACTCCAGTGAAAAACCAGCATTTTACATTCTGTTAGAAAAGGTGGACTTGGCATGAGAACAATTTCTGTTTCATCAGAACCAAAGTAGATTTCTAAGTATGTGCACCACTGTAGAAAAGTAAAAAGAAAAAGAAAGTTTGGTGTTTTAAAGAAACCACATTATGATGGTGCTGTTATAATTCTCTGGTCTTTTTTTCTTTTTCATTCTGCTCTTCCTTGGTATTAAAACTTTGCAAAACAAGCCCAAATTGCAAAAAATGTTTGTCTTGTGGCTTTATAAAAATCCCATTGAGCAAAGAAATTTATTTGAATACTTAAAATTCAGTAGTTTGAGGAGTTAGAAGGGCATTATTCTCTTGTTCAGGCATAGACCGTAGAATTTCAATTTATCAAGTCTAACAAATTTTGAAGTCATCTGCTTTTAGAGGGTTATTTTTACCTTAAATAAAAGATACCATGCTTTTCCAGAGGCTATGGAGTTAATAGTAACTATCATACTGAGAAAAGCCATTCAGCAATAAATCCATGTTTTAAATTAAACCCAGACATACATAAATTCACCCTTGCAGAGCTATCTAATCTATGCATTCATCCACTATCAGAAAAAGGAATCCTGGGGTAGATTTGAAATTAAACTATGCAACACTAGAAGACTTTTAGTAAAGCATGGGCTTGCAGTGTTGGCAATCAACTAATCCTGATATTTGCAAGGATACAGAACATCATTTTTTAAGACTCTTGGCAAAGGGAGGGAGGCAAGGTTGCCCTGCTACTGCCTATGCTGCTGGAGATTCCGGGAACTGTTTGTTCTTGGCTGTTCCTACCATTTGCTGAAGCACTCCTGCTATTGTCACCTCTGCATGATTCCTGCATGGCACTAGGGAGAGCAGAAAGTCATTGGCTTCTCAACCCTCTTCACATATGTCCTAGGAATGTAGTTGTTTTAAGGTTGGAAAAAAAATTTTAATTATTTTAAGATGATTGGGGCTGGCTATAATTAAATGTTGGAACTTTATTAAGTAACCCACTTATTTGTCCATTTTAAGACAATAGTTTTGAAGAGCTTCAACTAAGTTAAGGGAACTAATAACATGTTCCTTTAGATAACACTGAGGATCTTAGACTAGCATTTAGACAAATATTCTATTTTTCAACTTTTCAGAACATCACCTAGTGTGTGATCTCATTGCATCAAGAAATGAGGTGTATAGCAGGTAATTTTTGAAAATCAATGTGCTGGCTAGATGTCTTTCTGCAAAATAGCTTTTGAGACATAGCAATAATATGATCAAATGTTCATGCACATCCCAGTTGTCATTTTGAATTTTTCTAAATTCCCCTTGTCTCTAGGTTTGTTTCATTAAGAGTTGGGACCTGGTGTTGACTACAAATAGACTTATTAAATCCCTCCTTTAGATTCAATGACTACTGAAGAGCCTAATGCTAATATGTAATCTCTTTCTGTGTTGTGAAATCTCTTGGTGTTGACAGTAAATGATAATTTGGATGCACTGTGTACTCAGGAGAACAAATGAGTGCCACAAGTCATTTTTACTCCCTTGGACTACAGTTAGGGTTTGCAAGAGAATTATAATGATAATGCACTATTGTATTATACATCCCCAAACCACTACAAGACCTGGCTATGCAAGTCACACAAATACTAGCAAGTAAATCTTGCACTCCCCCAATTTTCTGATCCTATTACTAGTTATTCTTAAGTTTCCACAGTTATTCTTTTTCTTTGTCATACCACAATGACATCACATTTTTGTGTTCTCTGTGTTCTACCAATAAAATACCTTAGCAGCATACTGTACACTTTTTGAAAAAACAAGAAGACATAATTTGGGCTTCTTCTGGTGATGCTTAATTTTCATTTTCTGCAAAGATACTACTGCAAGATGTTCTTTCTCTAGTTCTACTAATCAGAATCATGATTCTTTTGATATAAAAAAGAAATAGCTGATAAAAAGAGTAGTGGTAATATTTCCTGAGGTTTTTTTGCTCTGTGTCCCAAAGTCATTTATGTTTATTTGAATGTAAGTTCACAATATTTATGGAATTATTATTCCTGGTAACACGGAAGTGGAAATAGATGGAGAAAAAAAAAAGCAGTAGAGGTATTCACTGAAGGCATCCTAACTTCACTTGTGTTTCTGTAAGTAAATGGAAATGAACAAGCATTTTTATTCTAAGAGCTTCTGAATTCAGTCTAATAAAATTTTCATTTGAAATCTGATTTCAAATAATAAAATAACACTTAGATGTCTAAAATTATAAAATTGCCCATGTATAGGAGTTACCCATCCTGGCTATATCCTTTATTATGAACACTTAGTAAAATGGTTAATTTTTATCATGTAAATAAAAAAGAATGAAATTTGATTCCTTAGTGGTTTTGGTAGCAGAAGCACTTCAGGAAAAAGTAATATTCAAGACAAAAAAGCATCGCTACTAAGTTAAGAAGTTTCAAAATCACAAATTATCTTGATATTATGACTGATTTCAGAACTTTAGGCAAGATATCGGTGAGTGATAATTAGCAGCTAGAGCCTTTTTTATGCACTAGGTTCAGAGATGCTCTCTTGCAACTTTTTATGTTTTTAAAATGGTGATTGATACTGGAATCAATATTTTAATAATAATTCTTTATTACTAAATAATGCCTAAATGACCTTGCATACATGTTGCATTAGAAAAATAAAAATTCATTTATCTATGTAAGTTAATCATTGGCTGATATATTTGTTGAGAATGTACAAATTTTCTGACAACAGTTTTGATGTTCTGGATTTCAGAATCTCACTGGTGACAAATTATTTTTACTACAGATTTTTAGAAACTAATTTAATTTTTTTTTCTCCTTTTTTTGTTTTTCATTTCACTTCACTTTTCTTCTCTACTGGCCTCTATTAAAGCTTTGTCTTGGTCCAGTGTCCTTTGAGTTTACATGGGAGATTAATTGCTAAGCGAATCTTCATATCTCTCCTACCTACAGATATAATAGGAGTCTTGAACTCCATTGCTCTGGCCTCTTACTAAACAGCTGTAGGTAGCATGGCCAAGCAGTTTCTTAGATAATAAAGACATACTTCTGAATATTGGACTCTTCAGCCTGTATTGGGAAAAGGGTTAGAAAACATGATAAACTGACAGATCTCTGCTGATGCACAGTGCTTTCCTGATCATCTGTCAAATAAGGAATTGTAAAAAGTACATTGAACCCTTGATAAAACTATCAGAGCTCACTGGAAAGCATGATTTCTTTGTAAACAGTTGTGCAGCACCAGAGGCTCTTTCCTATATTAACATCAAATACTTCATTAAAAACTGAAAAAAATTGTTTTCTGAATGGGTCTATGGTACATTTCTGTTAGGAGGATAAAACTGGAAAAGCATGTTTTTTAGATTTTAACAGTGTGGGAAATATTTAGTAATACCTAATTATAAATATGGAATGCCCTTAGGTTGATGCTTAGACAGATGGACTATTCTTATACATAGTATTAATATTATTATGGGTAAAGCTATGTGCTGCCTTTTATACCAAGCACTTTCAATAAGCCCAAATAATGTGAATGTTATGCTGAATTATTTATTAAGGAATACAGCCTCCCAGAAAATATTTAAACATAGTATCAAGCTTTTAATCTAAAAACATTCAGATATTTTAGTTTGAAACTGTTTTTTAGTTTGAATCTTCTCAATATTTTCTGTAATTATATCCAAAATAAACACTCAATACCAATTTAAAATAGCCAATTTCATCCACAGAATTTTGTTTTCATCAAACAAAAGATTGTGTTAGCTTACACTGATTTTTTTAAATTTCTAAGACATATACCACCATCCACAGTCCATTATTAACCCAGCTTCACTAGTGATGTATAATGTTCCCTACTAAGAATGTTGACATTTATTTGATTTGTATTTCTGTGACAGAGAAATCCCTGGAGGTTGTTACTGTGAGCAAAACTCTCCTTATTCTGACTGTTAGAGGCTACGTTTAGCAAACAACAGTGTAGAATGAAGAGGAAAAAATACCTTTGCGCTAGCATTTGGAAAGCCAGGAAAGACTTCTTTCCTGTTACTTTTTGAAGAATGAGTCAGCATACCAGCTTCCCCAAAATTAATGTCCCATTATAGATGATATTGCTACATCCACATTTTACCCTATGCCACAATTCAAACTAGTTTAGTTCAGTGGGGTTAATTTATTTCTTCAAATCACACAGCTGCTCCACCACTTTGTGCTCAGAGTAAGACACAGCAATAGATGCTTAAACACTTGCATCTGTCCCTGATTAGCTATCTTGGAAACTAATTAAGCAATCAATAAATAGAACAAGTACAAGTCAATGGCATCTCTGATAAGCATGCATGATCTTAAATGTAAAGCAACATAGTTGTCAGCAATTACAAGAAAAACTATACCATCCTAAGGTTCATTAAGATACACTTGTACAGCTATTAAATGTCCATCTAGTAATAGATTTTGTGGAATACATAAGGTGGGGTGGGGTTTGCCTTTAGCTTCACCGGTGTATAGAGTAAATTTCACTTGATCATCAATAAGAAAAACAAGATGTACTTGCATTTATATATACATATATATATGAAGCATAAACTTTTTTTTCTTAAGAATTATTGAACATTCCTGTTTAAATTTTTGTCAGCAGTTCTCGAGGCTTGGAATTGATGTATTTAATGTGTTTCTATGGAAGCATTATGTCTCTGTCCATTTCAAAAGTTATATGCCTGAACATGAAACAGAATCTGACCTATCTGAATCTTTGAAGAAGTCCTGACATGAGTTTAATGATGAGATTTTAAATTATCTGCTTATCTAAAACCATGCACCAGTTAAGCTAAGCAAAAATGCAGAAGTTATCACAGCAATTAATCTTGTCAAGTATGTTATATGTAATTACAAGGCAAAACAAGGTAAAAACAATCCTGTCCTAATTGGAGCCCTGTTACTAAAATAATGGCAATGATCTTGCTGTACATTGACATTCCTCGTGCAGGATCCCACAGTGCTTTCATAGCTACTGCTTCTTGGGCTCTGGGATTGCTGGAGCTGTACATTACAATATTGGCTTGCACATATGCATTATCCTTACCACTGACATTCACTTAATTACTTGAAAATACTTAGGTTCTGATTCAATATGACTGTCTTTAAAAAGAGTTAAGGAAGTTCTAATTATTTGCCTTTGCAACTGAAGTATTTGAGGAAGGGTTCAACTTCATTCTAAATCTGCTCCTGCTTCAGTGTTGGCAGAAGATCAGTTAAGTAATTTGATCTTTTGAAATTCTCATCCTTTCTCTTTATAAATAATAAATGCAATTTGTATATCTGCAGCTCAGAGCTGGTGGGGTTTTGCAGGTGCCCAAATATGTGCAAGTACTCAACTGTTTAAAGGAAGAGCATAATATATAGGCGCTTAAATGTGTTTCACAGCATATAAAATGCACTGATACAGAGGTATCATTATTACAAGAAACCTAGTGTGTCACTTTCCTGAATTATTAGCATCTGAAATTCTGATCTGGATGATAAGTGTAATACTTTCTTGTATTTTATACAGAAGTTAAATTGCCACCCCATGATTAAAAATGGGATATTCCTATAAGAGAGTCAATAAATGGATCAAGGTGACAATTCATCAAGGTAGATAAGCATGTGATGGATTCAGTACCATGCTCCACGTTAGACACATGTCTAATATCTAGGACAGTAGGTAAAAAATGGGACTTGCTTTTGAAATAGAAGAGGCAATTGTCAGTAGGCAGAGTTTAATTTTCCACATTGGAATTTGGCCAGCACAGTGGGTGCTCTACAGAGCAACTCTTCCAAAAAGCATCTTATGCTCTTTAATGACTAAAAGCAGTCAGAAGGTTGGTTTTATATCTTATCTGAAATCTGGCAGAAAGATCATATGAGCTCTCATCCAAAACATTAAAATATTTCTGAAAGTTTCAAATGACCCAGATGTCCTTGTAAGGAATCATCTTTAATTACAAAGATTATTATTATTATCAATATAAACAACTAAAATACTAATAATAGTAGTTGTCATATTGCCAAATAGTCAGCCTTTAAAATAGTGCTTTTGCCAAGGAAATATCATGATTGATTTTCTATCATATATTTACAATCGTGATTTTAAAAAAAACCTCCTTTTGTTATTGGTAGGCTATTACCCTAAGGTTATTGTCAAGGTATATTGAAATGCAACATTATTAATTCATTATTTGACTTTAAGGACATCAGCTGTAACTGTCAACATTGTATGTTGAATGGTCATACTACATTTTTTTTATATCTCAGATTTACCTTTTATGTTTTGTTTTATTCTAGTGAAATATAAACAATAAAAAAGACAAACAAAAAAACAACCCCAAACAACAAAACACAAAAATCCAAACCAAGCTAACTTGAAAGGTGATTACTACAGATATCTTTCTACTTCTCTTTCCCATGTTTACGTTCTTCCCTTTCTTATCTCAGTCTCCTCTTCTGTTTTTTGATTTTCCTCATATTTTTCGTATTCATTCCAGCTCCTTCTTCCCTGCATCTCTGCTCCCAGACTTTCTTTTCTGTCTTCTCTTTCTCACCTACTTTCTATGACCTTTTCATGTTGATTTTTTATGGTTACTAAGAATCTTTTGCTAATCTGAAAAGCAAATGTAGTAGTAAAAATCAATAATACTACTTCTGTGGTTTCTGTATGATTTTTTAATTAGACTAGATGACTGAGGTTTTTGTTAAAAACCTATTATGTTTTCTGTTTGTAAAGGACCCAGAAAAATGCTGAAAACCATGCTCTTTTTGTTTATGTAACTGAAAAGCAGAAGTAACTCCACCATTGACGTGAATGGAATAGCATTAGTGAAAAATTAGAATAAACACCAAAGTTTTGTTACTACAGTATGACCTGCAAAGACCTTGCAATCTCACGTGAACTCTCAGAAAAGCTTGCAAATGCACGTGACTACTCACATGGGAAGTCAAATTCAATTAATTTGGCTGCTGGCACTTGTAAAGTTGCTCACCTGTGTAAATGTTTGACTGATCAGGATTTAATACATGCATGAGGACATGGCATGTTGACATGGGCTAAAGAAATAAAAGGGGACAGCATCAAGCAGGAAAATTATTGCAAAATGAAGACCATTTAAAGGCTGAATTCACATTTGTCCCCAACTTGATGAACTGGTTCTTTTGCTTTTGACATATAAACCACTACACTTTTCAGTGACTTTTAAATACTACTTCAAAAACAAAATTCATGGAACTTTATTCCCCAAATGTTCATGAATTTTCTTACCTTCAGAAAATTGATTTTCTGTATGACCTTAACATTTAAATTCTTTATTAATTTGGCAACTAATTATAAAGAGGCTCGTTGAAATAAAAATGTTTTATCATCAGCATGGTAAGATCTAATATGTTGGTCCTGGTTGCAGACTTTATAATGGCATAAACTAGATAACTAAGTCTGTATGTATAATAGCAAATTAGAGAGTGGCAGGTCATGAGCTCAAGCACCATCCTACAATTGCCCGTACTATTTAAGTATTAGCACACACCCTGATATGGTTGGCAAACTAGCACTTTCCAAGGATGCCAAACATGGTTTTGGAGATAACATATTGAAAGAACCAGTCAGTACAGATAAGACCTGTTTGAGGACAAAGCTTAGACCTATTTCAGGAGAAAATCTAGCCTTGAGAGATGCAAACCTTGCTAAACTGTGCTGAGTGCCTATCAGGTCAGAGACAATTTACCAGAATTAGCAAATCTTCAGACTACTACAGTGTATGTGGGCAGTTTGGTTCCCAGGACTCAGCCAGCTGAATGCTGAATGCTGGGATGTTGAAGTGACCCAAAATGACAGGATGTGCAGACAAGTTCTTTCATTCTGAACAATGTTAAAGTGCAAAGTGTCAATGGCTTTGAAACTCCTTTCAGGTCCGTAATTCTGTTTCTGTTAAGGAACTGCTCTTCCTCCCCAAAAGACAGGCCTTACAGAGCAGTATCACTCCTGGTACCATCTAGGAAGGAAAGGACAGCATTACATTTTCTTTGCACCCAGGGAGCAATTTCAAGACATATCTCTATTTTGAAAAGAATGCCTTAGTGATCATCTATAGAAATGGAAAGGCGGATGGAAAGGATTTCTTTTCCATTCAGGATCCACTGTCCATGCTATAATTAAAGATTCCTTGTGCCAGGAAGAACAAAAAGGAAAAATAACTGTGGTAAGCTGGTTAGGACTTCACCTTCAGAGGAAAAAACAGTCATAAGTTGTAACACAAATCCAAGCCCTGTTTCAAACGATCCTGGGACACTAATTCAGGGTTTGCACCCTTCCAATGCCCCAAGCACTGAGCTAAAGTATCATGGTCACAGGGAAAGATATTCCTCCTATATTTGGGTGCCTGCTTTTTGAACTGTATCTACATTATTATCATGCATATTCACCATACAATCTGTTATTAATTTTAATTATTTTCAGTATTAAAGGCCCATGACACTATTAGCTGACCATTAAAAGTCATCTATAGCTCATTATCAGTGATTAATCACCTGCTGTCTTATAATTAATGTTTATTAGGGGAACAGCAGTTTAATAGCTGTTCCGTATTTTCTCTGCTAGTCAAGAAAACTTAAACGGCAGTTATAGTGGACTCTCAAAAATTAAAAATGGGATTTTTTGACATTGGCTTTTACATCTCAGGAAAAAGACTTCTCAAGTAAAGAAGTAAATTTACTAGCAAAAAAGATGTAAAAAAGAACTACATCAAAGTAGTAGAACTACATTTCAGTGACTAATGATAGTCACTGAAACCTTAATGGTCTATTTTCCCTTTGTTGAGACTACTTAAATTTCCTGATATGCGAGTCTGGCCATGCCAGGATCAGCTTGCCATATTTGGCGAATAGGCCTGTGTCCATCCTTCAGTATTGTGGGCTCTCTTTTGTTACACATGTTGCTGGAGGAAGCCACTTTGAGACTGAGAGTCTTGATTAAAAATTAAACTGATCTTGCAGTTATATTTTCTCTGGTTTTATTTAGAACCATTCAGTTATTCCTTTTTTTTTTTTTTTTTTAAAAAAAAAGGCAAGTATTTATTTCTGCAAATGTGTGCTTTTAATTGTGTCATAGATGAAAAAAATGAAGAAAAAAAAATCCAACCCAAACTCAAACCACTGAAGTAAAGGAGACAAGAAATTAAATATTGCTTCACAGTTTTTACTTATATAAAATTTTATAGAAGTGGCTCTTCAGGTGTAGGCTAAGTTCAGTATTGGACAGTTTAAGTTACTTTGAAAACACTGATTTTAAAATTCAGCAATATTTCAATACAGTTATGAATCTTGTTAGGTGTAAAAGGGCCATGATAAGTAATGTGCCTCATCTGCTGAGATGTAGTCTCCATCTGCTGTCTTGAATCTCTGGGATTTGGGAAATCAGTATGCCACCACCTATGACAGCAGATATTTAACTCTGGAGGACACACTGAAGCAGGGCAATATCACCAGCTTGCAAAATATTATGAAAATAATCTATGTTTTATAGTATGAGGAAATCAAAGAAGAAATTTTAGCCTTAACCTGTTTGATCTTCACAGAAATTTCTTCTCAATTCCTGTTAAAACATAGACGTAACTCTCCCAAGTGATACATAATATACTGACTCTTGTCACCTGCTGTTGAATTCCCTAACTACTTGTTTCCACATTGAGATGAAAATGACTGAGACTCAGCTTCCCAGAAGCACACCCAGCTTCCTGCTAGTCACAAGAGAAAACAAGTGCCATGCCTTGCAGGTGCCAGCTCTAGCATTGTGAAAGTAGTTAGGGTTTCTTTAATTCACTACTTCTGGAGAGTGTTTCCAGAACCACAATTCTTTAATGATGCAGAATCCAACTTCTCATCAGAATTTAAACTGGGCCACTCTAGATGCATTTGTTCTTCTGCCCAGACTAAATTATATTTCAGTTTTTTCTTTTCTTTTTTTACTTCAAGCTTACTTGTACTCTTCTACCTACACACAACAATTCTCTCCCTTCTCAGCCGCCAGTTTATTAGACTAAACGCACCAATCCTTTTCACACTTACCTCATATAAGGTTTGGTCTCCTTATCATCAATTTTGTAGCCTTTCTCTACACTTATTCCCACTTTAAATCACATTTTCTAAGCAAAGGTATTTTACTGAAGACAAAACCTTGACAGTATCTGGTCAGTAGTTACACACTTGCTCTGTTGAAAACTGTCTGATAAATGTTACACACTTGGCTTTCCCATGGCTGAAAAATATTTGTTCCTGATAGCATTTCTGGAATGACCCTGAGGTCTCCCTCTTTCTCAGTGATCTATTACTGATAAACACCAAATTTATAATTAGAGGTTTCATTAAGTAACCCCACATTCCTGGCCTGCCTTTTTACACTATAATACTTCAGGCCATTTCTGCTACTCAAGCTTTTGATGTCATTAATTTCATTTATGATGTATTCATTTGAGCTAAAATAATAAAGGATAGCCTTATGGTATTAGCAATCTCTATCAGATCTCAACTTTTGTACAAAGGTTGTGGACTGGAACATTAATTGAAGCTGATTCTGGAGAACACCCTGTGGGCCTTTCTCTGGCACAGCAGTTTCCTTTCCTGCACTGTTGTACCACTTTTCTGTTCATTTTACCTTGGAAATCCTAGTCCCCTTCTTCTCTCACTAATATTTTTCACCAGCAACTTCAGCAAGCATGTAAATTCCATAACACATATGGCTGCAGTATACACACACTGAAAGGAATTTTCTCATTTGGAGTAGAGCCCAAATTACTACATGATAATGACAGACTTCCCATTGTTTCAGTAGTTTTGGGGATAAATCTTTAGGGATCCGTATTGAAGCAGCTAACGCTGCTTCCAAGTCAATCTTAGGGACATTTTGACTCCAGGAGTAAGCCCCAGGAAAGCTCTGTGCTGACACACAACCAGAAAGTTGAAGGGAAACTATTGTCTGTCTCACTTGAATTAGAAAAGTTTAAATCTAGGTACCCATGTATATTTATGAGGTAGGTAAAGCACACTGTTATGGCTTCTAAAGATATAATAGCATGGATTAAGGCCATAATATATTTACTATAAAAATTGCATTTGATACTTATTAGTAGGGAGGATGAGGGAACAATGTATTATACAACACAATAACAAGAACAGAAACTTTTTATTTTCATAGTCCTTTAGCTGTTCATAGTTTGTTATTACTAATCAAGTCATTATTGAGACAGTTTTAAGGAGAATAAATAAAGATCATGTCCTAACTGTAAAAATAGGGAAACTGAGACAGAGGAATACTATGATCTCTGACTTCTACAGACACAAGTCTCATGCTACATGAGTAGCCCAGTTAAGACTGACTTTTAAATTGCATATCTGAGCACTTAAGTTCCCTATAATTTTCTTTACTTGTTACATTAGAATAATGGTTAATGTATTTTGCCTTGCTGTCCTAATAAAAACAATAGGAAGATGAGGAGCAGAATTAACCTGCCTTCCATTTTCTGTGCTTTGCTATTCCTGTAGGCAGTGGGCTGCTTGCAATGGACACATTGCTATTATTATCCTGAAGAGATTTTAGGTGTCAAAAGTCTGAGATGGCAAAAAAATTTCCTTGGTGATTTCTCTGCTCTGATGCACCCTTCTTGTCCACTTTGACTAGCTCTTGAAAATAGTTATTAATAAGTAAGTCTATTCACCTTTTCAAGGTGATGTTCTAGTTTCATAACCACTTTCATTTCATGACAGAAGTACAAACAATTCCCAGGGCTTCAAATAACCTGGTGGTAAATCTCTTGTGGTAAAATTCTGTACTCTCCATTTGTAGAAGAAAACTCCTATTTCAGGAATGAAAATTCCAGCAAGTGCCAAACAAGGTCACTAAAAAAAACAACAAAACAAAACCTAGCCCTTAAAAATATCAATTTCTTGTCAAAAAAAATCAGACTTTCTTTATCCAAGTAATTATATTTAAAATCAACTCTGCTTTGAATAAAAAGACAATGATTAAAATTCTACCCTTTTCATTAATGTTTGCATCAGTCCATTCTGCCACATTTTGGAAATAAAAGCATTGGCCAATATGGCATCACTATTCCAGTCAGAGAAGTTATCAGAAAGTTGTAACTAAAGTTTTTTTACAAATATTTTCTTCAACTGTCTCTCTATTTTATATTTCTAAGCTTTTTTTTTTTTTTATTATATGTTTTTAAAGTTTGTGTGGGCTTTTTTTTTTTTATTTT
>NW_009913251.1:139758-147013 GCF_000696875.1 Nestor notabilis
AGAGTGGGATTGAAAATCAGAATTAATTATGAATTATGAAGAAGAAAACCTTAGTAATTTTTATAGCATTATCAAGACGCACAATAATATTCAAATCAAAAGCAGCTAAACCAGCTGGTAGAACTAGTACATCCACACATGAAACTACCTCACCCTGCTTTTCCATCTCCCTGTTTTGGAGATGTGTGTAAATGTATGAACTTTATAAACAACATCAGACAATATGACTATTGTATATTGCATAACTGGGCATATTTGATCTAACTTTATTTTATTTTGTTAATGAAATAGTATTTTGAAATTTATTACTGGATATTAAAAATGACCCTTTGAAATTATAACATTAAAAGGGAAAGCGTAAAAGAAACTTGCCCTGGCTTCTATCAGCTGTCCTTGAGATTCATCTTCCTGTGTCTTAATAAATCTACCACAGGATGTGTGTATAAGTATTGTACTGAGCCTGAAGCCATGTTACCTAAGAATCACTGGGCCTGCACAGCATGAGGAAGGGAAATTGTTACTAAAGATAAGGCTAATGAGCAATGATTCAGTAGGGGGAACAAAGCAGTTCTGCTGCTGCAAATGTTACCCTTTGGGTATGATTTAGAGGTGTTTGCCAGACCAAGGGGAAACAGGAAGAGGCCAGACCATTTTTGCCACTTGTCACTTTCAATGTCCACTCCAGTTTCAAAGGAATATGACTTTCAGCTCTAGCTTTCTAACACCAAAGCACAAGGAGAAATAGGATGAGCTAGTGAGAGAAAGCGCCTCAAAACAGGCACTGTCTTGTTGCTCAGTGGGAAATCCAAACTCAGGTGTTTTCACCTCATCATTCTAAGGTAGCCACAAACATAAATTTTGCTTTGTGACATTCAAGGCTACTTGAGGCACCTCAGCCTCGTGACAAATGTCAGCCCCTCTCCCTTCTATCTAGTGAATATTAGACTTACGAAGTATAACAGCTTCCAAAAGGAGAAAAGAGGAGAGGAAATGTATTTTCACAACAAAGATATTTTATTCATGTAAAATTATGCTACAGTGGCAAATTGTTCTTCTTGAATTGCATTTTGTATCAATTGTACTTTGCTTTTCTATTTAAAAAAAAAAAAAAGCTTTTGGTGCAATTTAGATAGTGATATTTTCTTGCACAGGTGTATTTGTACTAGGTCATGCAATCAGTTGTCCATATTGACTAGAACAGAAATCTAGGACAGAGCTGACACCTAAGTAAAAATCATTTACTCTGCAGCTTGAGGGTTAAAGCACTGATCTGTGACATGAGATGCCCCAGAACTCCACCTATTTGCAGAATATCTGGAATGGAAAATGAGAGTCTGAACTGAGCAGCTCTGAAACATTCACTTAATCCTTCTATATTTAATGTCAAATGAAACTTTTCAACCAGTTGACTGGGCTTTCTTGCGCATTTCATAAATGCCAGAAATTTCCTGACATCATTTTTTATAAACATCATTACATTCTCCCAATTTTTTTCACTTGCAAGAAGCTGTTGATTTGATAGATCATTCAGAAATGTCTATCATTGTAATTAAGAACTCTCACACCCTTATTGTCCTCACATAAAAATCAGAGGTCATTTAGCATTAGATTTGAGCTCACACTTAAATGAAAAATGTCATGTTAAACTTGGTGTAATTATTTTCCCTGATTTTTTAGTCCAAAAGAAGCCATATTATCTGAATTTCACATTCAATTAATAAAATAAAATCAAGACACTGAAACTTTATTAAGCTGGTGGGTATATCTTTTAGATATGGAGTTTGTAAATTCAGGAATATATTAAGTCTTTTTTATCCGCATCATTGAAATCTTTAACATTCTGATATAAACAATACTTTATATAAATCTCCATAGATACAGGGCAGGATTCAGCTCACAAATTAAGACACTTAAATTAGGTACCTATGTGTAAGTACCCATTATACTCAGACAGCAAAGCTTACAGATATATTCACATCACCTTACAAGAGACCTACATTTTGTCAACATATGCATCACCATTAGGTGTAATGATGGTTTAGACAAGTGGGTTTCACGACTGCTGTCGAAAGATTCAGTTGCTTAAACTTAGGTATATAGAGCAATAGGAGACAATCTGGAGCATCCTTCCTGTATCTTAGCCCTGTTCCAGAAAGGTGCAACTCCCTCATTGCTCCATAATTGCTGGCAGCAAGATGACTGTGTTCAGGCAAGTAAATCCAATCCTATACGCAGACATCTTGACTTGAGTGTCTTAATCTGCAAGGTGAAACTGACCCTTAGTTTGACTAAATTTCTACTCTTTGATTTATTCTGCATATGCAGCTTTCCTGCAGACTTTCTTCCCTGACTGATTTATCTCCTTTTACAGGGCGAAGTGGTGGAGGATAACATAGAACATCTGAAATATATAGCTACTACCAAATTTCACAGACCAATGATGAAATAAGGTTCTTGTTCTCAACCTGAAAATGTGGGAGTATATTATACCTTTCTCCACTCTCACACTAGTTGTCTTTATTTTTCTGCTTGGCTAAGTCCTCTGAGTCATTTGAGAAAAACCCATAACAAAAGCACAACCCACTGCATGAGACTACATTCAGTCCTTTGTACATTCAAAGGGTTATAAGTAGCAAGGACACATGGTATACTTTCTTGTAAAGGAGAATGTGTTTCAGGTTTGGGAATTTTTTGCTATGCAATGTTGTATATACTGTACTTAAAGAATGTTTATTTATTTTTTAATTATTTGTTTATTTTTCTTGTTTTGGATTTATATGGCTTGTAATAATTCAGGTGTCTATAAGGAGAGCTTGGGGCTTTGACATCATTGCTGTAAAGTCTCCAACCTTTATTTCTACTGCTTGAAAAAAGGTAGAGAGTTCTATGGATCTGAAATTCCCAGTGGCTGTGTATAATGTTATACTTGAAACTCCATTTAGAGAACAGAAAAACACAGGAAATTAGAGTCCTCTTTACTGGCCCCTAAGTATTTCTTAAACATTTTTTTCCTAATCTGAACAGTTCATTTAGTTTGTTCATTTTTTATTTTTAAATAGGGGGCTGTTTTACAAAACACCAAGGTCAGTATTACAATAATAAGAATAAATGTGTTTTTCTGCTTCTAATACCATTTACTTCCTCCTGTACTGCAGAGAATATGACATTTTACACCAAAAAAAAAAAAAAAAAGGAAAAAAAAATCCCATTCAAACAGACATTTTCTGCTTTACTGCTTGACTTTCTATGAATAAGTAACCTTTTACACTGATAAAATTTTTTTGGCAAATTATCTCTCTAAATAGAGTTTATACATACTTCATGTCATGCTACAAAAGCAGAAGTGAATAAGAGGGAGAGAGATTGCAACCTGTCTTGAAAAAGTTTATCAGTAGGGAAAAAAAATGCATATATATGTAATTGCAGTTCGTTATCATTGCTGTATTACCAGTGGTGAATGTTGTTATGCATTAAATATTTAAGTCTAGAGATTGTATTTCTATTAATTTAAGATAATGTTGAATCTCTTTTTAAGTGCTAACCTTGCCTTCTGTATCTGGAATGTATTATCATATTGCTTGAAAGATGAGCAGACACTTTTTTTTTTTTGCATATGTGGAGCAGTATGTGCAGGGCTGAATTTCCCATGCCTAGGTAGAGAGCTATTGCAGCACACATGCTTCCATGTCAAAGAATACAAACCTAAGACTTGTGGAACACTATCACTTGTGGAACACTAACACAAGATGATATTGACATCAAATGCCTAGCATGATTAAAAAGAAAATTAGACCTTCACAATTCAAAATGAAACTGAAATGTCAGCTGTGGTATGCTTTGAAAGCAACTCTCCTTATGTTCAGCCTGGGTTTTCAAAGTTTCTTGACCCCCACATCAATTTCTTAAACTGAGGTAAAATATTAAAGAAAAACAAGATACAGTCAGACTACAGTTATCCAACCACCCACAGATGAAATCAGATATATAATAGCATGTAAGAATCAGCTGACATGGATTGAACACAAGTAGGAATTAGAAATTTAATATAATCAGATATTGTAAGCATTCTGCTATTGGTCTCGCTTTGTCTAAGTACTTTCAAAAATGAAGTCCTTGAATATTTTTAATCTAAATTGCAACTGCCAGATCCAGAAAAGGACTCACAATGTGAATATGACAGAATATAGATATCTATACTCAAGGCAGTTACCAAGTCTTGGTTGCTGCTTCTCAGTTACACAAGAACTCCTGTAACTAGATCTGGTTTCAACATGAAAACCACCATAAATACCTATAGCTCTCATATACCCCCCCCCCACATGCAGCCAACAAGCGCAGTTCCCCTTGTTCCTAGAAACTGTATCAAAAGTAAATCCTGTGTTTTAGAAGGAGGAATGAAATTCAACAACAACAAAAAAAAAATGGGTTTTATAGTAACTATTATTGCCATGTACATATGGTCAGTGCCCTTAGATAGGATGAGGTAAGTATGAATTCCCTGCCAGTATTGGTCAAATATTTAGGACCCTTTTCCCATGAAAGTTTGGACCAGATGATCTTTCAAAGTACCCTCCAAACTGACCTATTCTATTCTGAATAGAAGGGCCTGAAAGCTGAGGAATTGGAACCATAAACGACCAATAAAAAAAAGTGACACATGACTGCTGGTAATAAAATACAAGAACAGAACCCTAACTATTAAACCTTATAAAGTTATTTCAGGTATTACTCCTTTTGTACTTCACAGCATCAGTTAAATGGTAAGGAACTTACTTTTAAAAAGATTATTTTTTTTTCCTGCAGAGTGCATTTTAATTTCCAATAAATCTTAAATAGCTTCAAGTTGTAAATTCCTGATCATTGAATCCAATATTTTTCAATCATAATCCTAAAAGAGAACTCAGATTATTTTGGTGGTTATAATATTCTGTTGTGCAGGGAACATAATTATAAAACAAAAGGTACACTCTTACTCTGGGTCCGAATTCTAATAAATGTTTTCAACAAAAACATATTAATTACCATGATAGTTGTTTTTGCTTCTCTACATAAACTCCAGAATGAAACTGTTAAATAAGCCAGTTTATTGAAATAATGAATATATCCTATATCATACCAAAAATGATAATTGCTCAGCAACTAAGCCCAGTGTTCTACAAATGTCTTTTTCTTTATAAACAGATTTCCCATAAAGACTACTTTAATCTCACCACATAAGCACACTAGAGGAGAGAGTCACATAATAAAAGTAACTTTTATTGTTGCTGTAAAATTATAAATTTAGCTATAAAATTATAATTTTACCCCTCTATTAATATACTAGGCAGTAAACAGCTCCCACAAATGTTCTAACTAAAAGTAAATGTTTTATACAACCACCAAAATTTAGAAGAATATAAATTATAATATAATTATGTGACAAATTGGTAATATAAAAAAGAATCTTCACAACTAAAATTTGTTACATTACATTCTATAATATCTGATAACTTGAGATACAAGACAGAAGTAACATGAATTTCCTTTTCAATGTTTTCATCTGCCCCATAGAAATGTTACATCCAGAGACGTCAAAAAGCTGTAATAATATGAATAGGTTGTGTCTGTGTAATTTTTAAACTGAATTCTGAACACATTTATTCATTTATCAGACTTCTAAAAACTTACTAGAATGTTACTGAAAATTAAACACACAAATAGTCCTACCGATCAGCAAAATTATGTGTTCAAAGTTCAGTACATGAAGACAGTTTTGTGCAGAAAACTCTTCCAGAATATCAAAATGTTTTTTGTAGGTTTGGAATCATATTTTCTCACAGATTCATAGCTCTGTGAGTATAATATAATTTAGTGTAACTCTATACAAAAATCACGGCAACCATTTCTTGTCTTTCACTTACGCTTTGCTTAATTTTGATCCTTCATTACACATTTTTACTTTATTATTAAATAGATTCTATTGAAGTAAATTGTTTTAATTGCTGTTTCATATTTAAGTTACATCATTATGGATCATCATTACTTCTATGAAAATTATCAATAAACGAATACTAGTTAATTGGTGACCACCCACGTTTTTCAAATAACATTGTAAAGAGGTCATAATGGTGAAGCTGTATGGCTGAACTGCACTAGATTTCTTTACATAAAAATAATGATTAGAGTGTTTGATATATGTTAAGTGGATTAAGGAAGTCATTTTGATGGTATTCAACCATTTCTAATCAGTCTGTGCTATTAATTAAAACTTAATGACCTGAATCTTTCTGTTATTGACAAAACGTGGTTTATAATCACACAGGAATTTAAATAACATGTCTAAAGTAATGTTAAGAGGGCAAAACCTCAACAGTTTTCTTACAGAACTAAGTAAGCTGAATTCATAGCTAAACTTGTCCTTTTAATTAATAAAGAACTTGGTAAGTTTTCCCTTTCCTTAATAAACTCAATCATTTTACCTACTTTTGTAAATAAAACCAGCTGAAATACTCTGTGGAATTTCAGTCTATACATTGCAGATACAATGGAAAGTGTTTTATAAGTCATTGCTTAAAGGGCTACCAGGTCATAAATTTCAATTCAATTAGGTTTTTAACCTAATGTATTAAGTCTTGAAGGTCTAGTCGTAATGTGCAATAACATAATTCTTCTACATATTAATTACATTGTTTCTATTAAAGAAAAACAGGAGATATTGCCCTTGAAATCTTCTGTTTGGCACTACTCTAGATTATGGCATACTGTGTAAGTCAAGGTATTTTTATATTCCTACACTGTATCTGAGTAACAAGACAAAATTTTTTCCATCAGGTCCTGCATTTTCAGTACAGAACACGTTCAGGGGCTGCTCCTACAGTGTGTAAAGAGCCAAACTGAGAAGGGTTCAGGGCTCCTACCTGTGACCTTCAATTTTTCTTTTCCTGTAACTTAAAGTGTTACTGCTCCCGTCTTTGAGAAGCTGCCTCTCACAGCAAAGACAGAGGAACTGATCATAATGCTTTTCCCTGGAGGAACAGGCCTGGGCAGGGTTGTGGGTGCCCAGCAAGGCACTGCTGGCTCCATCCTTGGAGGTTTCCAAACCCTGACAGAGCACAGTGCTCAGCAGCCTGGCTGAGCTCACGGTTCTGAAAAACAGTTTGGGCTAAGTGATTTTCTGAGCTCCTTTCTTGTAATGGTTGGGTATTAATAGGTTCCATTCTCTCCCACCATTTTTTTGTTGTTTGCTTGGGTTTGTTTTCAAAGCATATATATATAT
>NW_009913252.1:0-13102 GCF_000696875.1 Nestor notabilis
CGGTGGTTTTGTTGTGTGTGGTGGGGCTGCCTCACCTGCACCTGATGTGTCAGAAATAACGGGTTTTCCCTCCTAACTGGCCCCATTAAATGAATTAAACCCAGAACACGTCCCCAGAATACTATTAAAAGTATGCTACTTATCAAAGTAGTGTGAAGACGATGAATGTGTCTCATATCGTGATGAATAGGAAACTTCCCAATCTTTTCCAGCGTTATTCCCAACTGTCAGTTCAGATCAAAGACTGCACGCTTGAAAACCTTTACGGCAAATCAACTGGATGAAATTAAAGACCCCTCTGGGCTTTTTTATATTCTGCCCTTTCAGAAAGTAAGTAAGATATCCTGAGTTTCATGTTATAGCCAGATGTAAATTGTTTTAAGGAATAGTTTTCATATAGGATGCCCCAACTGCAGGGTTACATGTTGTATCATACAAGAATTATATTCAGCAGCATGGAGTTTTAAAATCTTAGAATCAGACAGGTTGGAAAAGACCCTTAAGATTAAGTCTGACCATTACCCCACAACTGCCAAGTCCAACCATGTCCCTAAGCCACCACACCCACACTATTTAAAATACCCGCTGGGCCAGTGATTCCACCATTTCCATGGGCAGCCTGTTCCAATGCTTGATGACCCTCTTGCTGAAGAAATGCTTCCTAATATCCAATCTAAACCTGCCCTGGTGCAACTTGAGGACATTCCTCTTGTCTTGACACTTGTTACTTGGGAGAACAACACCCACTTTGCTGCAACCTCCTTTCATGTAGTTGTAGAGAGCAAAAAAATCTCCCATGAGTCTTCTCCAGGCTTACCAATCCCAGGTCCCTCAGCCATTTCTCATCAGACTTGTGCTCCAGACCCTTCACCAGCTTCGTTGCCCTTCTCTGGACCCGCTCCAGCACCTCAATGTCTCCCTTGTAGTGAGGGGCCCAGAACTGAACACAGTGTTCAAGGTGCAGCCTCACCAGTGCTGAGCACAGGGGGATGATCACTGCCCTGGCCCTGCTGGCCGCACTAGTGCTGATACAGGGCGGGATGCCATTGGCCTTCTTGGCTGCCTGGGCACAAGCTGTTCATGTTCAGCTCCATCAGTCAGCACCCCCAGGTCCTTTTCCTCCAAGCAGCTTTCCAGCCACCCTTCCCCAAGTCTGGAGTGTTGCATGGGGTTGTTGTGACCCAAGTGCAGGGTCCAGCACTTTGTGCTGCCCGCACTAGTGCTGATACAGGGCAGGATGCCATTGGCCTTCTTGGCTGCCTGGGCACAAGCTGTTCATGTTCAGCTCCATCAGTCAGCACCCCCAGGTCCTTTTCCTCCAAGCAGCTTTCCAGCCACCCTTCCCCAAGTCTGGAGTGTTGCATGGGGTTGTTGTGACCCAAGTGCAGGGTCCAGCACTTTGTCTTGTTGAACCTCATACCACTGATCACAGCCCATTGATCCAGCCTGTCCAGATCCCTCCAGCAGATAAACACTCCCAGCCAACTTGGCGTCATTGCAAATTTAGTGAGGGTGCACTCGATCCCCTCATCCAGATCATCAATGAAGATATTAAACAAAATTGGCCCCAATTCTGAGTCCAGGGGAACACCACTTGTGACAAGCTGCCAACTGGATTTAACTCCATTCACCACCATTCTTTGGGCACAGACATCCAGCCAGTTCTTGACCCAGCAAAGATTACACCTGTCCAAGCCAGTTTCTCCAGCAGAATGCTGTGGGAAACTGTGAAAGGCTTTAGGCTAGGTAGACAACATCCACAGCCTTTTCCTCATCCACCAGGTGGGTCACCTTGTCGTAGGAGATGAGGTTAGTCAAGCAGGACCTGCCTTTCATAAATCCATGGTGACTAGGCCTGATCACTTAGTTGTGATGTGTGATGGCACCCAAGATGATCTGCTCCATAACCTTTCCCAGCACCAAGGTTAGACTGGCTTCTGCCAAAGAGAATAATGTATACAGGAAACACAATTTACATTGGCTTTGTAGTGTGGTAATGGACATATCGATGGGGAATATTTGTAACATTCTTTATCCGATGTAACATTTACTCCTTAGCATAGAAATGTGAATTCAGGCATGTTTACTCTCAAATTTCGTTATGTTACCAGTCTAGAATTATTTCTAGTATATTTTTTTTAAGTATGATTTTATTTTCTAAATAGCATTTTTTTTTTCTAAATTCCTACAGGGTTACTTGGTGAACTGGGATGTCCAGAGACAGGTTTGGGATTATCTTTTTGGAAAAGAAATGTACCAAGTAAGAGCCTTTTTCAATTATAGATTTTGTGTAGGCTTAATTATAGATTTTGTGTAGGCTTAATGCTGTCTAATGGAATTAACGTAACTACATCAAGTATTAAACAGAACACATTAAGTAACCATCTTTAGCTAACCATTTTCTACCTGTAAATTGGATGTATAAAATATAAATATCTGATCGTTAATTTTTCTTATTTATCATGTGAACTGGATTTAACACAAGAATTACAGTAAGGCTTCCCTTTTTTTTCTTAAAAAAAAAAAAGATACATACTCTGAAAGTTTTTAGTTTTTGCAACACCTAGGAGGCAGAATGGTACTGAAAATGGAAGTAATGCCTCAAAATACCTTAGTCTCCATACATATGCAGTGTTGGCTTTTGATACTTAGCTTTCATTTTAGTTTTGGAACTAGATTCAATTTAGTCATGGTTTCAAAGAGAATTTGGTTTAATTCTTTTTCATGAGCGAATAGAGAGAGATACAGCTGGTGATATGTTTAGGGTCTTACTTCAGTCATACCTAGTTATGACTGAAGTAACTCTGTGAAGTCCTCTCTAAAGGAGTTTGAGATATCTATGGAAATTCCAGGATCTTTGGCTGGCCTCATTAGAGGTCACTGGAAGTTTTATTATTGATTCTACTTCACACTGGACTTCATCTTTGGCTATTAGGTATATAATATTGTGATGTGAGTGCTGAGCTGTTGAAAAGGCTTATCTTTCTGTAGTTGACAGGATTAGCGTATTTTACATTAGTATTGTAGTTTTCCTTTATGAGTATTTCTTTAAAATGTTGGATTACGATTTGTAAGGATGGCAACAGGAGCAGATGCATGCAAGTGTTCCTTTCTATTACATTCTTACCCATTAATTTGATAAAGTTTTATCACTGCTCATGAAGTCTTTAAGAAACCTAAAACTTTCTAAGCCTAGCTTCTACAAACAGATACAGCAAGTGGGAATCATGTCTTCAAATTTACTTGATCTTCATCTGCTGCAAAATATGGTAACAGAGAATTAATTTTAAGTTTTGTGCAATGACCATCTTAATGTATTTTTTCATAGGTGGACTTTGTAGATACCAATATTATTATTACCGAACCTTATTTTAACTTCACTTCAATACAAGAATCCATGAATGAAATCTTATTTGAAGAATATCAGTTTCAAGCAGTTCTTAGAGTAAATGGTGAGTCTGCCTCCTTCTAGTTTGTATTTATACATTTTACAGGTTAACCAACCTTGCGAATAAACGTGTGTGTGTATATAAAGGTAGTAAAGAAATCACTTCATGTCCTTTCTGGCTTTTGAGTAATATGCTCCTAATAAGTACTCCAACTGGATTAAACAATTATTTTTTTTTTGTTAGAAATTCCAGCCATACTCTTTTACTACTTTCTAAGGGTGTCATGGTATGTAATTGAAGAAAATTTGAGGAGAGTCAGGATGATAGAGCTAAGAGATGGATTTTGAAACAGGATAGCCTTTGAGAAAGGCTACCAAAAATTTGCATGAAGTCCTAGATAACTTTCCTTCTTTTTTTTTTTTTTTTTTTTTTTGGGGGGGGGGAGGCGAAGTAAAAGGGGGAGTGGGCTGGCTTTTTGTTTGTATTAGCAATAAAATGCAGCATTACAATCATGAAATATATTTTATCTTTCAGGCAATGTGTAAGTAACATTACAGCCCTTCTGAAAGATAGTTGGACATAGGGTGCTCCTTTAGATAGCTTTGATAAACTGTGGGTGATCAGTCTGCTTGGACCTTAGGAAACTGAACATGGGCTGGAATTATTGAAATAGAATAAATGGGGACATATATGATACTTAATTTTATCTGTTGTCAAAATTAATTCATATGTTGGCTGTAGTCTCATCTATTGAAGTCTGTCAAAGGCATTTAAAATATGAAGCAAGTATATTTTCATATCAATGTAAGTTCTGAAAGTGTATATTCATACAAAAATTGAGTGAAATTTTCTGTATTTCAGCTGGAGCTCTTAGTGCGCACAGGTATTTCCGAGATAATCCATCTGAGCTGTGTTGTATCATTGTGGATAGTGGATACTCTTTTACACACATTGTACCTTATTGCAGAAGTAAAAAGAAAAAAGAGGCAATCATCAGGTAAGCTGCAGTATGTATTTTCTAGAATTGTTTGCTACGCCTTAAGTTAAAAGTGACAGAATTCCTTGTGTTACTTCTTTTCTGTAGGATTAATGTTGGAGGAAAACTCTTAACCAACCATCTCAAGGAGATAATCTCTTACAGGTAAAGCATGCTGATCATCATCTTGAGACCTGGTATGAAATGAGCTAGAAGTTTGTGGGCATATTCTTACTGGTTCTGTGTGTTTTAGATTAAATGCTGTTTAAAGGAGAAGGGAATTTTTGCATGTTACAATCTGCTAGCTGCCATCTTGAGCTTAAGATCAAGATGAATTAAGATGAGCTTAAGTTCTTTCAAGAATTAGGCTATTAGTTTTTAAAGTGCCAGCACTTTTGAAGTTGCTGAGGTTACCTGTGTGTTCACAATTATACAAGACCGTATATATTTTATGAGATGTCTCAGTAGATCATCAGTCAGTTTGCTAACTGATTCTATCAGTACCACAAATAAAATTCAATAGGACCAACTTTTCCTTAGGATCCTTTAGCTTGGAACTTTAGGTAGGTAAAAGTCTTTGCTAGTAGAGCTAGTTGCAGGATTGTGGCTATACTTGTGAAGATATTGCACAAATGCAGGTAGATGTTTGTATTTACTGAACTGTGAAGTAGGAAAGTATTAAACTCCAGCAGGCCAGGAATGCTTTTCTAAGTTGAATACAGGTTTTAGATATTGAGACAGTTGCTTTCTGTGATTTGAAAACTATGGTTGCTCATCTCCAGTGGAAAACTGGACAGGTAATGCTAAGACTTCACTATTCTCTAACTTCTGTGGTTTTGGTTTTTTGTTTTTACAGGCAGCTACATGTTATGGATGAAACACATGTAATTAATCAAGTGAAAGAAGATGTCTGTTATGTTTCTCAAGACTTTTACAAGGACATGGACATTGCCAAGTATGTATTCAATAGTACTATATGTACAAATGGATTATTCAGAAGTACAAACTATAGAATCAAATAAAGCTATACTCTTAATCAGAAATTTTTCCAGTTAAGTCAAAGGAAGTCTTGTCACTATAAAATAGTTGGGATTTAGAACTTGGTCTGTATTCTGTATTTTACATTTTTCTCTTTCAGATTGAAAGGAGAGGAAAATACTGTAATGGTAGATTATGTTTTGCCAGACTTCAGCACAATCAAAAAAGGATTTTGTAAGGTAATGATAGTGTGGCTTTTGAAGTATTTTTGGATTGTTCCCCTGCACAAGTCTATCAGAGAGGCTAAAAAGGCTTAATTTTTTCTAATGCTGTATTGTAAGTTGTAACTTAATTGGTAAAGATTTCCGTAGGAAGCTGAGATGAAAATTAAATACTATTTTTTCAGTATCGCATTTTATGTTTATTATTTAATAATTATAGCTATGTTTGTGCTCTGTCATACAATCCATCCATAACATTACTGGTTTGGGGTTTTTTTAAGTTAAATTGGAAAATGTATTCTCTGCTTTGATACTTTTTTGTAAGTCTCTCCGAATGTCATGTAAATACCCTAATAGGTAGAAGATAAAAGTCATGTTATCGAAGAGCCTGAAAAGTCTTAATACCAGTAAAGACAGTTCAACAATTTTATCTCGCTTACCAAGTTGGCCATAGTTTCAAAGCAGTCCCAATATTGTAGTCTTGTGCATACCTATTTTATTCTGCTTCAGGCAAAACTGTAGTTGATAAGAGCAAAGTCGCTGCAGATTTAATACCAGAGTATGCATTATTCTTAAGATTAGTTGATAATACAACTTAACACAGAATATACTGCCCACCTCTACAGTACCGGAAAAGATTATCTGATTAGTCTAGCATGTGGCTTCTTTTCTTAAGTAGTGGCTACTATTTATGTCTTTAATTTAGCCAAGGGAAGAGATGGTGTTAAGTGGAAAATACAAGACTGGTGAACAAATACTTCGTCTAACAAATGAAAGATTTGCAGTTCCAGAAATACTCTTCCATCCTTCAGATATTGGTATTCAAGAGATGGGAATTCCTGAAGCCATTGTTTATTCTATTCAGAATTTACCTGAAGGTATAACCTTAAAAGTATTTTGAAAAAATTGTGTGTGGTTTGGTGGCTTTCTAGGTTTGGGGTTGTTTTTTTTAACTATCCAAAGACTTTTAAGAAGCTGGTACTGTCAATATGCCCCTTACTATGTTATGAACTGTTCTGTCTTCTGATGTGTGTCGTATACTCTACAAGAGTCTCTGTTAGGGAAACACAGTTTTTTGGTGATACATGAATTGATTTCTACTTTCAGTTAATCGCTGTAGACTTAATTCTTCTTAACATCCTTTTCTAATGTGGCCTATCTTTGACACTAATGGAATATAGTCAAAATTAGCTTTAGTTGAGTTTTAAAATACCTTTCTTCACAGGAAGAAAAATCAAGCTGATGAAAAAAATGAAACTGACCAAACTCAGTAATTTAAGCACCAAATTATAAATCCTTTCTGACTGCTGTTTGTCAGAAGTAATACTAAAGCTTTCATTTTATAGGTGACGTACACGTGATTAATGTTACTACTGCGAAGACGACTTCCATAGGTTCTCTGATGCCACATACTTATGGTGGCATTGAGGCTATTATTTTGTACTCTTAAAAAAAATGTATGATTTAAAATCCCTTTAGAAAGGAGAATTGTGTTCGCAGACAGGAAACTTAATAGATAATGTAAGAAAACAGTAGTTATTAAAGTCAGATTCTAAAAAGCACAAAGAACAGGGAGATTTATCACTTTCATGTATTTCTCAATAAAAGTACTTAACTGATATATCATTAGATGATCATAAAATTCTTCTGTGCATATTTTTTTACTTCTGTTCCAATTCATAACAAAAATGGGGAAAAAACTTGAATCTTTAAGTACATATTCAGCCTCTAACTACAAATTTACTTCCTTTACAGAAATGCAGCCTCATTTCTTCAAGAATATAGTCCTGACTGGGGGAAACACCCTTTTTCCAGGCTTCAGAGATCGGGTTTATTCTGAAGTTCGGTGTCTTACTCCAACTGATTATGACGTTTCCGTTGTTCTTCCTGAGAAGTAAGTTCTACACTTTACAGAACAAGCTTTGTTTTTCTAGCAGAACGAACTATAAAGCAGGATTTCTTTTGCTGGTTCAAACTAAAATGGGAAGTTCAGGTTAGGTATAAGGAAGAAGTTCTTTACTGTGAGGGTGGTGAGGCATTGGAACAGTTGCCCGAAGAAGTGGTAAATGCTCCATCCCTGGCAGTGTTCAAGGCCAGGCTGGACAGAACTTGGGTGATATGGTCTAGGGTGAGGCATTCCTCCCCATGGCAGGGGGATTGGAACTAGGTGATCTTAAGGTCCTTTACAACCCGAACTATTCTATGATTACAAAGGTAAAGGCATTAATTTAAAAAGTGAACCAGAATTGTGCAATAAGAATGTTTTAAATCAGTGTGTTTTCAGACAAACTAGGTAAATTAGAGACCATCTGCTTGCGCTGTGCTTTAGGTGATAAAGTTAAGCATGTAAGTGTTTTCAGGATCAGTCTTTTGTCATTACATGTATCGTCATTACGTGGATACATAAGTATGCAAGATAAGAATTTAGTCTTTCACTTGGAAGATTTTGCAGCCTATGAATGCTGCCATGTCATGATTATTGTAGCCACTTCAGGAATTTGGAAGGGGTAACACTGCAGATTGAGAGTACACAGTTGAGACAAAACAGGCGTTATCTCAAAAGAACAAAAAAATAATTACTTTTTAAAAAGTATTATTGAAGCATACTTTTAAATATTATGAGGAATCATTATCTGTGCAAAGTAAATACAAACAACATCTTCCTGTCGTGCCTTCTTCACACCTGTGTCCAAAAACTCAAGTCCAAACTTGCTGTTTATAAAATACACATTCAGTCAGCCCTGCTAAAATTTCAGACTTTGTCTCAGAGCTCATCTGGAGCTGGATGGTTTGATTTAGCAATCAAAAATATATTTTTAAATAGGATAAATAAAAGTCTTGGAAATCATCGCTGCATACTTCTATCTGAAATGTACTTACAGATGAGTAACAATAACTGTTCATTTTTCAGCCCTATTACTTACTCCTGGGAAGGTGGGAAGCTCATTTCTGAAAATGATGATTTCGAAGACATGGTAGTAACTAGAGAAGATTATGAAGAACATGGACACAATATCTGTGAAGAGAAGTTTGACATATAGGCAGTATAGTTGGATACATTGTTATTCCATTGTGTCAGTCAAAATGGAATTTGTAGTACAACCTATTTCCTGTCAGTTAGGATTGTGTTTTAGCTTTCCTGTATTTAAGTGGGTTGGGAAAAATAATTTTCAGAGTTTAAAAATAAATTTTACAAGCCTAATACTATGAAGTAATATGTTCATTGTCATTTCACTGTGTTCTCATCTTCTACGGATAGCTTCACTGTATTCTTACTGCAGAAAACCTCAATGCATCATGGGGCAATAAAAATACTGAATGCTTGTGCTGGTGTGGCCGGTGTGACATTAACACATAGTGAGAAGAAATTGAGTTGTTTGGGGGTGTGTTTTTTGTTTGGGGATTTTTTTTTGTTCTCAAATGTTATTCCATCTCCTGTACGCAGTTAAACACATCTCAAAAGGTTGCTTCTGAGATTGCCTATCCTGAAAAGGATGTGATGGTTGGAGGCCATCTTGGGCAAAGCAGTGACAAAATGATTGAATTTTCAGTCTCTGGAGAGGTCAGGAAGAACGTCAGCAAGGTTAGACTTCCATATGGCTGACCATGGCCTGTTTAGGATGCTGGTTGGCAGAATGCCTTGGGACAAAGGAATTCATTCTTCAAGAATGGAATGCTTAACGTGCATTAGCAGGTGCTCCCCATGTGCCTAAAATCAAACCAGCAGGGAAGAGACCAGCCTGGATGAATAGGTAGATAGTGCTTGAACTTAGTGAACAAAAGGAGAATTTATCACCTGTGGGAGAAGGCACTTTCATCCCATGAAAAGTGTAAGGATGATGTTGGGTTATGTAGAGAGAAAGTTAGAAAAGCGAAGGCACAGGTGGAACTAAATCTGGCCACTGCCATAAATGATAATAAAAAATACTTTTACAAATACATTAGCTATAAGAGGAGGGCCAAGGGGAGCCTCCATCCTCTGCTGGTTACCGGGGGAAACCTAGTGACTGAGGATGAGGAAAAGGCTGAGGCACTTAATGCTGCTTTTTCCTGTCTTCAATAGTCAGACCAGCCGTCCTCAGGGTTACTCAGTTCCGTGAGTTGGATGGCAGAGATAGGGAGGCCCTCAGTGATATGACTTAGTGATGGTCTTGGCAGCCCTGGGGTAATGAGTGCACTTGATCATCTTACAGGTCTTTTCCAACCTAGTTGATTCTGTGATTAGTGTTCTATGAATGGCACTTTGAAGGTGGCATGGCTTGTTCTCTGGTAAGAGTGCACTGGAACATATCTCCAGACTAAAAACTCTTCACTATGCAAGTTTTATACTTCAAAATAAGTTCATACTGACAATTAATTTGATAGCTCTATGCTAGAAATCATAAAGAGAAATGAGCTCCAAGTTTCCCTACCAGACGATTCTGTGTCAAATATTGTTAAAAGTAACTGACAGAACTTTCTACGGTCCAGTAAAGTCTTCCTAATTTTGGAATGTAACTGAAAGCCTAACAACGAAGAGCAGAAATCTGCAGTTCACTAAACTTGCTTGTTCAGTTGGGGCCCTTATACTTAAAAGGTAAATACCACATTTCTTTCAACAGAAGACTGAAAATTAGTAGGTCCTGCTGTCAAGGTAAGTAAGGCAGGGCTCTCAAGAGCTCTCCTTTCTTTTGCAGAACTAGATCTATCTTGACTTCTTGTCCCTCAAGGAACCCTGAAGGAAACCACCTGACATCTGTGAACTCCTGCTGCCCACTTGAAGCATTTCCTTACTGTTTGACACCTGGTTCTACACCCACTGTGCTACCTTTCTTATGAAAGCACTATGAAATGACAGACTAATTCATTGGTTTTTACGCAACATTTTATCATCATCTTAAAATTAGCACAAGAAAATTTTTATCAAGTCACAAAGGGCAATAATTTGTTTTTTTTTTTTTTAATAACAGTTTTTCCCAAAGCAATTCCCAGTCCATCTACCCTACAAATTACCAAGTTGCCGTCCCTCCCTGCTACCAGGGTCAGTATTTTAAGTGAGATCCTGTAAAGGGATTGAAGAGAGAAAAAACCCAGAACAACAACAGAAGATCAAACCACCACCCACCAACAAATAAAATCCAACCTGAAAAACCCTTTTCCCACAACTCAACACCAGAAGCACTTCATCAAAAAATACTTTCCTGTTTAGAATTCTCAATAACCTAATTCCGTACATGCTCCCTCTTCCGGGAAAATGACCAAACCCCCACCACAGGGCTACAAAAAGAACTCTAGTCTAGTGTGGCCCTGTAGCCTAGTAATTAGGGCATTCACCTCTGAATGATGAAACTTGGTCAGCACTTGTTTTCAGAAAGCTTTGGTATTCTGGTAACTTGACTATATGTTTGAAGAGCAATTGAGGATGTAGATACCTAAAGAAGCATATTCAGAATAAAAAAAAAAGTCATGGTCATAGTGGAGATAGTCCAGCAAAGAGGCCATGAAAATGATAAGGATTGGACCATCTGTCATGCAGGGAAGAGGCCAAGAGAGCTGTGATTATTTAGCCTTCAGAAGAGAAGGCTCAGGGGAGGAAGCAAAGAAGATTGAACCAGTTGCTTCTGGACCAGACTCACCTGAACAGCTGTGGCATCTCCATCCTTGGAGATGCTCTGAACTGAACTGGAAAAGGCCCTGAGCAACCTGCACTAATTGACTCCACTTTGAGCAGGGCACTGGGACTTGACCAGATGTACCTTCCAATCTCAATTCTATGTTTCTATGTCCAACACATGATCAAATGTCTGTCATGAAGATGGACGGAGTAATTTAACCCCGTAACATTATATTGCATATTTAATGATTTGAATCAACATTCCTTGTCAGCATACAGTTAACCATCAATGTGCAAACAAGCAAAAACACTTTTTAGCTTTGCCCTACGAACCATAAACTTTATCAAAGTACTTATGACAAGTAACTGGATACTATCAAAGTATCCTCATGTTAAAATAAGCTGCTTAATTACACCGAAGGATCTAAACCAAGATTATTATTATTTCTCAATTTTTTTCAAAATGTAATTTTATACTTGCTTTTTTGTAACTGCCAAATAAGCAGCAGCTCAGTCTGTCAGTGAGGAAAGAGTAATAGGCTGTAATTACTGACTGCAATACACACAGCTCCCCTGACTAATGAATCTTGCCTGCCACAAGCTCATAGGATTTTTGATGCAATTTGTATACTTTTACAACACTCATAGGAGTCATAATCTACAGTTAGATTATGAACTACAGATTGAAAAGAATAAAAATCTTATGATTATTAACCCAAGCATGGCTCAGAATGCAGACTTGGCTCAGCTAAAAAGCCATGTGCTTAAGGACACAGTGAAAAAAGCACCAAAATCTGAACTCATAGCAGCACAAGCAGTGTGCCATTATCATTACTTTAAAATAATTAAGAACATTTTGCTTAACAAGAATCATTACTTAGAATTAATGCTTTTTAGCAGCACAGTGATTTTGGTAGTTGTAGTTTCCTGTAACTGAAGACATAAGGACATAAGAAAATGGTTTATATCATTTTCATATGCATCCTCCCCTTTAAAGACAAAAAAAAAAAAAAAAAGGCTGTGTTGATATCTAACCATTTAGAGAACAAAATTCACATTTAGTTTTACAACCAGTACAATAGGCAAGAGAATGGTATTTTCGGAATTCTTTAACTAATTTCTTCTTCTGCTTCAAAGGAATAGTGAGGTCACTGTTCATTTCTTGAACCAATGTGAGAAGATACTGATTTGTTTGTTGTTTTTGATCTTCATATTCTTTAGTTGTCACACGCTGACAGAAGGTGAAGCCTTTGTGAGAAATCAGAGGTTCAGATTAAGTTTAATGCATTATCTAAGAGCCTGATTAAAAAATAGGATCAGAAATGTAAGTATACTGATATTGCAGTTGAGATGCAATTACAGTTTTCTACGAAGTGGAACACAGCCCTACACTGAGCATGGATGAACATCTAAACACTCATTGCAAAACTAAAATTGAAAATCAGTGTTGTAAGTACAATCACAGGTGTTTCCGTATTGCAACAGGCCTGCAAGAAAAAATCCAATACAGTTCTTACAAACAAAAACCATAATGAAGAATGCTACACAACAAGAATGGCACCTTACAATTGTCATGATCCAGCAATTCCCTGTGAATCAATCAGATCTGTAGCAAGGTCCAGTACATAATGCAAGTGAACAAATACTTTGGAGAAACAGTTTTTTCTGAAATCAGGAACAGAATTCAGGAACTTCTAGGTGACCAGACAGCTCAGCATCATTTGGGCACCAGAGGCAGAGGTGATGCAATGGGCAGTGGTTCAGGGTGAAGGCAGAGCAAAGAACTGGACCCCAAGAGATATGCAACTCAAGCACAACCTAGCTATAAAAAGCTTGTGGACCTATGCAGTAGAGTACTGCCCTGCAAGGATTCAAGCCCCATCATTAGGCAGGTGAATTGTGGCCTGAGGAAAGACTGGCATTCAGCTACTCCACAGACACTATT
>NW_009913252.1:13133-24293 GCF_000696875.1 Nestor notabilis
AGGAAGCTGGCTGAACAAGTACAATTGCCTAAAGGGGAAAAAACTTACTATTCCTTCTGTACAACACCATCTTCTTGAGGCTTCACATCAAGAGTGGTAATGACCTGAGCTACCAGATTTTCACATGGACTTGTCCCCCCCTTCTTTTACAATGAGTCTGTCAAACACCAAATATGAAATACTTCTTATGTTTCAGGAGAGCCAGCTCCAGATTGCTCTTTCAAAAGGAAAAGCTTAACAACTTCTGTCAAAGGGAATAATTCTTAAAACTTCAGGGTGGATCCTGTAGTCCAGCTGTTTCAAGTGTCTTACTAGATTAAAGCCAACCTCAGAGTTCCCTCTGGTTTTTTTTTTTAGTGCTTTTAGTTCCAGCAGACCTAAGGATTACCCTCCTGCATTAGACTGACCCCTTTTCTTATCAGGGTCCCACAGTCTTCCCTCTTGCTCCCACCTGCACTTCAGAAGTTCACCTGCTGAGATTGCTCAGTAGCTCCCAGGAAAGATTTTCCTCCTGTCTCCTCCATAAGAAAAGGGAAAATGTCACCAGAATATGAGGCACACAGGAAAATAGCAAAGTGCCATGCTGGAGAGCTTACAATCAGATCAAACTAGCTACTTCAACAAGTAGATGGAATCTATATGCATTTATAGATTGAAACGCCAAAACTCTGTAGGGAGAATACAGCATGGGGTTTGTACTTCACTTGTCTGTTCAGTGGGCAGATAGAGATCACACAGGCTCCAAGAATTCTGCATACAGGCAACTCCTTCCTCTGTTGCTCATATCTGTGGCTACTCGATACTCAGAACACTGAACTGGATGTAGTTTGGGCACATTCAAAAACTCGACACGGATGGTAACAGATTCTGTACCCAAATCACTTCTCAGTCAGCTGCCATGTTAAATACAGTATTAAACAGCACAGTAACTTGCAGTGTAATTCAGTTCCCTAATAGTTTCTCTTCAATGTTTAAGCACATAATGCACTGGCAATACAGAAATCAAAGGGAAGAAGATAAAAGAGTCAGAGATAAATTCAATTATTTAAGCCAACCCTTTTAAACACAGTGCTGAAAGACATTTTTGGCAGCAAGGCCAGATGGAATGTTAGCTCGTAAAAGAAGTGGGCTGGAAAACACTACTCCCACATGCCTGCCAAGTGTCAGATGCCTTCCTTTTAGGTGACACTACCTTTCCCCAAGTCTTACACTCTTATGTTTACACAGAAAAGGGAGAGTGTTCTTCAAAACACTAAACAATCAAGGTAAGGTGTGTGCTCAAGACATCTATGAGAACCTCGAACTACTAAGCTCTAAGAGAATTTTTAGGTCTTTTGTTGCAGACATAAGAATGCTGTTCCTAAAATCACATCAAATTCACAAACCAAATTATAAGCAAGTCACTTTAGGAAGCACATTTCACACTGTTTTATCCAGAAGTAACTATTTCATGAAAAGAATCTGTAATGTGTTCAAACTGGATAGTTAATGGAATTCTTGTTCTCTGTATTCAGACATCAGTGTTTTGCTTATAGCAGATAATTATTTAGTGAATTAGCTGCTAATACTTTAATGCTTCACTTATAATAAAAGAAAAGAACATAGTCTATGCAGAATTATAGTCAACTGATCATAAACTCATTTTTGTAAAATAGTTTACATAAAAATGCATATCACATCATCTACCTGAACTGGTATCTGGATCTTGTCCTTCTAGCAAGCTCTCGAGCCTCCTACTGGTTAGCTCCAGAAGAGTTAAAGGAGTCTGAAAATACAACCCAACAAAGAAAAAAATTACAAAAGGTATACTTCTGTATTTTAAGAAGCTAGAGCTTTCAGATGGTCAACTAAAAAAACCCCAAACATTTAATTAGCTGCAGAACTCTATGCTTACATTTATTCAGGTACACAGCCAAAGTCTCTCATAGAATTGCACTAAACCACATAGTTTTACTAGAATACATGTTTATTTCTTGTATTTCTGATGAAAGAAATAGGAAGCAGGATATTCTAGATGGTGTTTTCCACTGAACTATGGCAAACAGTGCAGTGTAGACCTTACAAGATTTCAGCTTATATAACACACAAGGCTCTCAACTGCAGCTGTGGAAGAGCAAGCTACCATTCGTTCTGCTGTGAAGCAGTAGGTACTTCATTTATCAGATCTGTCTCCATCTCCAATCATGTCAATACCCTCAATAGCAAACAAAACCCAAAGAAACAAACAAATTATTTTGGCTGTATATTAACACATACAAAACTCACACTGACCACTTGATAATTTCAAACTAAACTGGAGCTAATTAAAAAAAAATTAAGTCTCCCATGTCTCTTCAGCTGAGGTCAGAAGTGGAAATGAATGTGCTGTATAAGAATTAAAAGTAACATTTTACTGAAAGCAGATCAATGTTTCTGTGAAGCTTATTTGTAACGGGACAGTAAGTGCCTACAGCATTTTACAACTATATTATAACAGCTAATTAATTCATCGCTACCTAGTTTCATGTTTTAATGAGGGCTTTTATAACTGAGTAAAACAATAGAGAAGCATCAGAAAGTCAATATAGGGTCTGGGAAGGTTGCATCTTTTCACATGTGTGACAATTATGGTATATAAAGGAAACTAAAATATGTCTGCATATCTACAAAACTAATTAAGTTAAAAAGAAAGACCATTTCATTTTGCAGTTCTATTTTATTTAATTTAGAAATTGAAATTTGAAAACCCCAAAGGAACATGTACACCAGGGCACAAAAACATGCCATCTTAAACACCACCCAGAGTATGACAGCTGACCTGTAAAGGAGAAAGACACCATGAGACCTAAAAATTCAGTAGGCCATCATCAGAAACAAGGTGCCAAAAGGCCTCTATAAAAATTTCTTAATACTTTAAATCTTTTCTTAATAGAAATTATTCAAATAAAGGGAGAGCGTACTATATATAAGGGATTGTGAATTCTCAAAAAGCTGTCCTCCACGGCTTAGAATAGCTTCTCGCCCTGCTTGACTGTACCATTAAACTGTAACAGGAACATTAAACCCTACTTCTCAGACGTGTCATCTCTGGCACTTCATGGCATTTAACATGTAAACTGACAAAGCAAATGAGGTAAGAAAAACGCTACCTTGAAGAGGTCGCAGTGATAGTCCATCAGAAACTGAGTCAGCAGTTCTGCCTGTGGTTTTGACAATGTCTTACTTTGTATGATGAACTTAGTGCAAGTCTTGATAATCACCAACCTGTTCTCAAACTAAAAAAAGAACCACTCAGATTTGGCATTAGATTTACTTGCAGTGTGTTAGCAAAGACTAAGTATAACAGGCTGCTATCAGCGGGAAGAACATTTTGATATTTGTTTTGAAACAAAACACATTGTAAGGCAGTAAACAGACTATTTCTAACTCGGGGGGGGGGGGGGTTTGTTTTGACTCGCGGGGGGGGGGGGGGATTAGTTTTCCTATGGGAAAATGCTACTTCCCACACTAAGCATAACAGATACTTACTTGTTTTTGTAATTTGTAGCCATCAGATTCTGACGCAATGGCTATGAATGTCAGGAGTCTATGCAGCTCTTCTCGGATATTTGGTGCTAATAATTTTAAGTAAAGTTGTGATGCCTCTAGAGCTTGATCTGTTTTTCCTTTTTCTGCAATGGAGTAAAACAGTGTATCCAGTGAAACTGTAAACTTTCAGAGTCAAGAATACATGTCTTAAATCCAATATTAATCCAATTTTTGGGGGGTTTCCCTCCAAACAAAGCAGGTTACCTCAGTGACTTCTAAAACTTTTAGACAACACTCAACACAGCATTTAATCAATGTAAGCTTACAGCCTTTGTCCCATAGTTAGTCAGGGAACAGATGTGCTTAAATAATTATACATGGCATTTTTATGTTTTGCGTGCAGTTGCAAACATCACTTCAGTGTTTGCACCTGTTTGTGTTTACACATCTTCATATTATATTCCAGGATTCATCTCCAAATAATTAGTGAGCTGAACAATTCCAACTCTCTCATTGCTTTGAGGGTTTTGTTTGGGTTTTTTGTTTTGGTTTGGGATTTTTTTGGGGGTGTGAGCAGGAGGGGTTCCTGTTAGATGTTTGTTTGTTGGTCCACCCAAACCCTTCCCACCTTTTAAACCATTACGTTATGAGTTGCTCAAGGAAATGTGATAAGGTGGAAGTAACTTCCAGTAAAAACCCCTCTAGATAATTCTAGTTATCCTCACTATGAAAGTCAGGAAGTACTGAAAAGTCAAGTAGCTTTCTTAAAGCAATAGCAAAATGAGGACAGTCCCAGTAATAGAGCCTACATGTGATTTTCTGGTCTCTGTCCTATAACTGGGGACAGAGGTTACATATTATAAGAAATAATCCAGTACTTTAGAGGGTGTACTGTGAGCCATTTGAAACCATTTTTGTTTAAAAAGAACACCAAGAGTGAGTGACCTTTTATAAAAGAAGGGCAAAAAAAAGGAGCAGGAAGGAACTGCCAAAGACATGATCAAGACAGGTAAAAAGTGTAGATATGAAGACAGGAAGTTAAAACACTTCTACAGAAAAGCTTAAGAGTTTCTCTGGTCTGACAGAAGCTTTACCGAGTTGCTTTAAAAGACTCCGTGTGTGTGTGCGCGCGTGTGTGTGTGTGTGCGCGCGCAAGTTCAGTAAGCCAAATGAACTCATTTAACCAACTGCATTAGTCTTTAACATAAGTACTCTAGATATGTTTATTTTAAAGACAAGTACAGCAACGCATTTGCCTTCACAACAGATATATATTATCAGCCATCTTAAACCAAACTGTTTAACAACTGAGGAAAATATGGTTATAACCATATATACATTGATGACAAAATGAAATGGCACTTTAGCTATCTGCAGCACTTTTCAAATTAATTTAAAAAGTGTTTTATATATGTAGATGTTTATAGCTAGCTCAAACTCTCTCTTGCACTAGAGTCAGAACAACAGGACTTTATCAAAGTAAGGTTAACTGCACTGGATTCTACTTGATAATTATTAGTACAATCCAAGTTGTTATGCACTGACAACCATAATATATTCCATAGCACCGAGAAGAAAAAGTAATTGGAAAATCATTAATCACAATCTCCTAACAGTGATCTAGTATGAACTAGACCACAGCTGAGAAAACAAACTAATATATTAAAACATAGAATCGCTTCCTAATGATAAAATTATGGTTACCACTTCATAAAAAAAATAAAAAAAAAAATAAGGCATTAGAAACTGCTTGTGAGATAGTCCTACTCAAGTTGGAAATATGACAAAATTAAAGCAAGAATAAGAAAGCAGAATAGACCTGGACATTCACAGGTCATATAGTATAGATCAAGCAGGTACTTAATATCCAGGCAATGAAAGCACTATTAAGCAGAATTATGATAGTGTCTTTTCCCTTGCCTACAAATTTGGCTGGTTTAATTCTCCAATTCATATATTCGATAAAATTGGTTTGTACCAGTTTTGCATTTAAAGTGCTTTAAACATTTAGCAGAAGTTACGTGTGTTTAAGCCAGTTATTCCAAACTGGCATTCTTTTTTTGTGGATGGGTTATATAATTTTGCTATAGTTTCCTTTTCATTACTTCTATTATAATTTGATTTTTTTTTCTCTTTAGCAAAATACTAATGATAAATATATTGCCTTTCATATTTTTGTGAGGTTTTGGCCACAGGATCTACCCCTGTGCTCCAATTTTTACACAGGCCAATTGTGCTCCTCTGCTAGTAAAATTGTCATAGTTCTCTAAAAAGTGAAACATTTAATAACACTCCATAAACCCCACAGAACTGAGGTTATTTAGGGTAGGATTAATCTTAAATTTGTATTTAAATTAAGTCTTTGTCTTTTACTTGTGAGCATATGTAGGGAGGATTTGGAGTGATGATGAGGGAAATCACAGCCTGAATCATAATCTCAACAGCCCCTTTTATAATTTTAAATAATTCATATTACTAAAAAAGTCTTAGGTACATAACTTACAAAACCTTATTCTGCTTAACAAGAAAAAAAGTAAAATCATTGCTATAAAGTCATGTTATTAGTCACAAGTAACAATAAGGGAAATTCTGATTAGTGGTAAGAAATGTTCACAATGAGAACAGTTATATCAGGTTACCCACAGAGGTTGATGCATCTCTCTCCTTGCATATTTTCAAAATTCAGCTGTACCAGGCCCTAAGCAACTTGGTCTAACTTCAAAATTTGTCCTTGCCTTGAGCAGAGGTTCTGATTAGCAACCTCAAGCGTTCCCTTCCAACCTATAAAGTGCATCTGCAATAGCATTGCAAATGGTTCCACATTGCTCTTACCTATAAGGTCTATAATTCCTGAATGAATATCGAGATCCTGAGTGTCAAGAAGAGAGTCTTTCTTTTGACTATAGTACTTTATTATAGTGTCAAAAAAAATCTTCTTGTATGTATTCAGACTGCAGGGTTTGTTAGTGCTTTGAGGTAACTGCTGACTAACCATCACTATAAATTGGTCTGGGAAATACTCCAAGCATTCAATTGCAGCATAGAGCCATTTGTCAAGCCTGTAGAAGGAAAAGTTAGTTTTAGTCCTTACTTTAAAATGCTACGCCTATTATTATTTAATCCTTTAAAGAAAATTAGATAGAAATAATCACATAGGTATAGACACATATTTGAACCACAGCATTAAACTTGTTGCTTATTAAGCAGTTTGTGTAACTTATTTCACCACAGTAGTTCAAGGACCTGCTCAAAATAAGTAACTTTCTTTGTTTTCCAATGCTACAGACAGTACAGCTGAGGTATGCCCAGATCCAAACAAGCTGCAATCATGCCAGACTGTCACTGACCCCAGGATACTTGCCTGATTCAGCTAGTATTTAAAACCAAACACAACAAAAACCCACCAGGGATAACCAGGATGGAAAAGCGAGGGACTGAATATTTACAGAACAGAAAACAGAGAAAAATAAAAATAGTTTAAATCTCAGAAGACTATGGAAGCAGTTTATTACATGATGTACTAGAAAAGCATGAGTTTTCTCAAGCATTTTTTTTACCTGTATGACTTAACTAGAGAGAGAAATAGTAGGGAGATCTAAAATTCAGGTGGATTACTTGTTCAAAGAGGAAAGTCACTAATTCAACCATTTTGTACAGAATAAATCTAAAATTATAGAACTGTGGGGCGCAGAGGGGCAATTTTATCTGTCTCTCTGGATATAAAATAATTTGAACTGAAACAATAGCTTTGAGAAGATGCAAATATTACGTAAGATCCACAGAATCTTATTTTTGCCATGGAGAGAAGAAAACTATTTTGATCCTGCTGCTGGATAGCTGGATAAAAAGGAACTTTTTTTAGAACTGCTGGGCCAACAAGGATTGTATAAACTCTTCAATGCATAAATGGGGTAATACAGTAAAGTAGAAATAGGATCATGACCTCCCTTTAGTTATGATCCCATGAGCTTTGCAATCACTGCAAGCTGGATTTGATTACAGTTTTTAAGTATCCACAATGAGAGCAGGTATTCGATTATTTCAAGCTTAACAAGACACCATTTGAAAACTGAAGGCAGAAAATTACACATACTCCTCCACCTTCATATTAGGGACAATTAATCCTACAACTACTTGTAATACTGATGGCTGTTCTTCATACCTGGATTTTTCTATTGCCAAGACATGTTATAAGCCAGACCTAAATAATATGCTGTCTACAAAGATGCTACTCTACCCCCCACTTAAGTAATTGTGGAATAATGAAGCAAGCATTTAATTTTCTTAATAGTCACCTGGTATATTAGCAAAGACATGATGTTAGATACACCTAAGGCAGAATAATACAGAGTAAGAACCACGAGATATTGAGAGACATAAGCCCACCAATCACCCCAAAATCAAGTACAACAGAAGTATAAAGCTCAAAAGAAACAGTGTTCATTAATGCATTCTTGGAGGAAAAGCCCATGGAGTTAAGATGCTATCCAGCAATAAGCCTAGTTTGGAAACAGGAGTTTCATTAGCTTATATAACTATGTACATATGTAAAAATATTAGTGTTTTCTCCCTAAAAAAAGAGAATACATTAAAACCCCAAAGAAGTCTCTTCAGGTACACAGATTAACCTCAATCTCACAATCAGATTGTGCTGATTTGGAAGGCATAAGCATTACTAAGTCATACACAATGCGGAGATATTTCATTAAAAGGATATGCTAAGATAGAAATCAGCCTAAGTGCAATCAACAGGAATTGAGAGAATAATAAGAGAAACAAAAATAAGAGAACATTTAAGGAAAAGAGCTCCGAGATGTGCATATTTGCCCTTTTGTGTTCTCATTGTATAAGCATTCCTCAGTGCCACAGCTTAGCTTCTCTTTTTCTTGCTGCTAACAATGAATGCCTTATTGACTTCGTATCTTCACTGCACCACCACTAGGAACTGTGGCAAACAAGAAGCTTCAGAATAAATCTTTTCAAATTCTAATACCTGTTATAGAGACTAAATTGTGACATGACTGGTCTAGAAACCAGGAGTGGTTTCAACGCTTAAGATTAAATTTTTAACATATACTTAAAATCCTCAAATGTCCAATCCTAAACATACACTTTTTGTGAATTTGCCTACCACTTCTGACAACAAAGGAAAGTTCATTAATGGTGACCTGTTCTGCCTACAAGCATAAAGTGTAATGATGTCTACTTAACACAAATCTTTGAATAGTAAAATAAAGCTTTTATTAAGAAATCCATTTTATAGATGTATAACTTACTCAGGCAAGTTTAAGCTACTTGTAATCTCTCTGTCCAGGAAAGTATTTGAGATAATCAGATCTTCTGCTTTGCCAAAACCATCTGGTTTTGTCTTCACTGAAGATACCAAGATATCTTCTAGAAGCGGAACATCAATTAACTGCAGCAGTCGTAGCAGGGTTTGCTGTTTCCAGACATCTTCTATTACTGGTACCATAAACAAACAAAAAAACCCCACCCTTGGAAATAAGATCTTATGTAAAACATTAACCTTTGGTTTCACTCACTCAAGAATGTTTTGAGTGTTCAAGAAGGGAACAAAATAGGAATGCTAAGAAAGGAGGCTTTAAAAATAACATCTTTCTCCCCATCATGTTAGAATTAGTAATAGCCTACTCTAATTAGCAATACGTACAAGAAAAATGAATAGCAAAGGAATCCTATAATACACATGTACTTAATCTTAAAACCCATTTCTTTCTGAAGTGATATTTGCACAGACTAGCACCATCCTGCAAAACCTTAATCCTGTTTCATTTCTTTCAGTTTACTTACTATGAGCATTTACCCATTAAGCACTTATTTAGCTGTTCTGTCATTACTGACATGTTAAATTCAGAACTCTGAGGGGTAGCGTTTAACAGAAATGAACTACTCTTTCCAAGTAGATACAGTGAAGAACAATCAAGTTTTAGAAATTCAATTCTCACCTCTTTTTGAAAGCAGATGAGTTGGTTCATTAACCATGATCTTTGGAGGTAAAGATGCATGAACATTTATTGATTTAAGAAGCTCCTCTACCTTCTTTTTATCTGCCACTTCTAATGCTAAGGGGCTTGAGACTGTTGTTTCACTCTTCGTCCTGCTTGCAGGAGGGAATAAATTAGGTGTATAACAAATATGATCAGGACACATTTATCTTTCTGTCACTTCCTAAATTGCTGTTAGATCAGGACATCAGGGCTTCATTGTATCCGGGGTCTATCCTGCTGCTAGAAAAACAATCAACCACATCTGCTTTGTGGAAAGGTCAAGGATATTGATTCCAAATGCTGTTTATTAGTTCCATTTCTTTTACCAGCTTCTAGCAAGTAGCTCAGCCATGACAATTCTCAGATTTCAGCACAACTGACTGCAAACCAAAATGATTCTTAGGCTTATGCTACTGTGCCAGACTATCTTCTAAATAGCAAAGCGCAGATCAAAGCAGTGTAACATTTCCAAAAAATACCAGGTAGCATTTGTGATTTAGGCATGCCATTTCTCAAAACTGGCATGTATTTCTCAAAAGCCTCCAATCCCTAGCTTAGACAAACAAAACTTCATCTTACAGTTAACCCATACCAAGTTAAAAAAAAAACAAACAAAAAAACGTTCAGAGTAACTCACTTGGAATGTCTTTTTGTCTCCTGTTTACAGTTTTGCTGAGGAGACAAGCTCTCATTGCCTTTATTCTTTCTCGGAAGAAGATGAGTAAGACTGGTATTTACAAATTTATAGAGACTAGTGTTTGTGTCTTCAAACTCTGTTTCTTTCTCATTCTTGAATAAGTAAAGCTTTGCTCCAACTGGCTCAAACACCTTGTGATCCATCAACGCTTGGCACACACGGACTCCCTTCAATCGAGAAATATCATTGCAGCTTAGGTACATGCTTTGCATAAGATGGCTCAGTACCACATCAACAGCATTGGAGCCGGTGAAACAGTTTTTGTATGTCCTCAGACGTTGCCTACGTCTTTTGATTTCCACCTGACTGTGAAGAGCATGAATAATACTATTCCACAGCTGAGTTGCTTGAAAAGGACCATCACAATCTGCAATATATATACATATGAGAATCTTTTACAGATGCTTACAAAGCTTTAACAGTAAGAAAAAAAATAAAAGAAAAAATTTTATCCTCTGAAATTATTTGTATATATACATTTAAAAGTTCTTCAGAAATCAGCTTAATTTTACAAAGAAAGAAAAATACACCAGTTCATGAATCAGTCCTTGTAAGTTGACTCACTCACACACACAAGAGTAGAGTCAACAGAAGATAACAAAAAGAGGAAGGGTTTGGGTTTTTTTTTGTTGGTGTTACCTCAAGGATAGTATGTACACACACATACACCTTAACTCACTACAGAATCACTGAACGGCAGAGGCTTGAAGAGACATCTGGGGTCCACCTGGTCCAACCTCCCCTGAGCAAGCAAGGCATCCAGAGAGGTTTTGAGTATCTCCAAAGGCAAGCCATTGATGAGAACCCCCCGGGCCTTCTATCTCCAGACTAAGCCACGCCAGCTCTCCCAGCGCCATCTATGGGGGATGCTCCTCCAGCCCCCAGTTTCTCCTCCATCCATCACTCTCGGCTTGGCACACAACAAACCGACATTTGCAATACATTAAA
>NW_009913253.1:0-9638 GCF_000696875.1 Nestor notabilis
CTTGTGCACGTTCAGGTTCTTAAGGTGCTCTTGAACCTGATCCTCTCCTATAGTGTGGGCCTAAGGTCTTCATTCTCACAGTCCTTGCGTTTGCCTTCCAAGACTTGGGTGGTGTGATCAGAGCATTTGCCAGTGAAGTCTGAGGCAAAGAAGTCATTAAGAACCTCAGCCTTCTCCAAATCCAGGGTAGCCAGTCCTCCTGATAGCTTCCAGAGAGGGCCCACGTTGTCCCTTGTCTGTCTTTTATTTGCTACGTACCTACAGAAGCTCTCAGGATCCTATTACCAACAGCAGGACTAGCTCAGGGGGTCTCTCTCTGACCCTGGTCTATTCTGAGGGTTTATCATGGGAAATGGACACATCCCACAGATCCCACCCCTCTGAGAAGAAAACAGGGCTTAGAAACCACCCTGAAAAGACAGCCAACAGCCATCTTCCCAACCAGATTCTTCATCCAGGTGCATGGCCTTGTTGTTCAGACCCAGTAAGAGTTTACCCTTTACTGTAGTTCCTAAAACTGTGCAGGAACCTGAGCAGTTCTTCATACCTCCCTACCTCATCAAATCACATCTATGGGTTTTGGCACTTTTGATGCTCAGATGGGTCAACAAGTTGCACAGTCTTCCAGGCTAGATACACATCTAAGTTATTGTGATAGAGATTTTGTCAGTGGTGAACAGAAGCTGATTTAGTCATTGCCACCCCGCTACTAACCTTATTAAAATATCCTCCCAGTGAAAAGCAATTTTTCATTTTTAAAACAGAATATTTAATTATCCACATTGACTTAAAACTATCTCAAATTGCATCGGTATTACTAAATAAAAATACAAGACAGGCGTAATCCCTCCTGTAGTAAGCACTCTCACACTGTGCAGGCATTTCTGACTCAGCAGGTGTTCCCACTGAAGGGCTTTTCCTCAGGAAGGCAAACCCAATGCTTGCTGGATAGTACGTGTATTATCCCAGGGGATATTTAGCTTCAAAATGATGCCTTGGCATCTCTCTTGGGTAGTAATTACAGCTGTAGCAAGATCTTAGTCTAATCCCCCTCTTTTTTTGGCAGTATGTGTGGATAAAAGAGCTCTGGGCTGTCACAAACCTTCAGGGAGAGAGCACTGAGCTGGCGGAACTCTCTTCCACGGGCTCTGCTGCTCCTCTAAACAGAAGAAGAGCCTGTGCCCTTCACCCCTGCATGCTCATTTGACTGAGCAGCTAACCAGGCAGCACATGGGAAGCTGCCTATCCCCAGGGCAGCTCTTGCATGCCCAAACTGCAGCCTCTGGATGTGCTGAGAGTACATCCCTGAGCAATCTGTAGCGAGGTGGGAAGGCACAGAGACCTGATTCCACTGCATCTGGTTCAGAGAATTGCCTTTAACCCCTAGGTACTTTTTAAATTTATTATAAACTATTTATTTGTTATGCTTTCTAATGATACAGTGAATGCTTCAGCAACCAACTTTCTACCACATTAAGCAGGAAGTCACTGTACTAAAACATAATAAAGTAGTACAAAAGAAATATATAGATTCCCACTTGGGGGGGCGGAGGGGGAGAAAGAAAAAAGTTAACAAACCTATACTGGCATGGATTTTCCTTCTCTCCTTCCTTCATTTGATGATTTTACATGGTTGATCATTACGTTATTGGCTGAATGTGTTCACATTAAACAGGAAAAAAAAACCCAAACCAACCCAAATCTAAAAAGGAAGACTCCTTTGTCCCTGCCTAACATGATGAATATGCAAAATCCACTTGGACCAAAGTCAGCCCATTGCATACCTACGTATCTGCATGTTTATTAGCTTGTCAGCTGAAAACCAGGCAAAAGCTCTCAACCAAGCAGCCTACTGATGAGTGCCTTGGAGATATTCTAGGTGAAAATGAGACTTCACTTCCTTATGCATTTCTAGCTAAATATGCAATACCTTAACTATTATAGGTAACAGGGGAAGAATGACTGGCTCCCTAGGATAAAAGTAAATCTTTTTTGTATTAATAAGCAGGCAGGAAAGGAACTGTTTTCTCAGTAAATTATACAGCTATCTATTGGTACAGGAAGGCTGTCTGCTTGTCTAAATCAACAATGTTAAAAGCAGTGTAAAATGTTGACAAGAATAAGCAGAACATATCTGAGGTATCTTCACATAGAAATACTGGAAAATAAATAAAAGCAATAGAGGTCGTTAACCTGCTGCTTCAGAATTACCACTTTGGGACTACCATCTATCATCTATTGAAGGAAAACAATAATAATTGCCCATCTCAAGATTCCCAAAATTTGCTTACTCTGGACTTTGCCAGAGATTCCCACCCAGTTCATGCAACAACTGCAGCATCAGAGGTACTCACAACTCTGAAGAAATCAATTGCCAATTGACACAGCCCTTAAGAACTAATGAGTGATGAGAGCATTCAGGAGAGCTCTTTTCGCTAGAAAACAGCATCTTTTGTTCACCATCCAAAACATAGCAACAATACTACCAATTCATGAGTGTCCCCACTTTTGCCAGTTGTCTGCTGTACTAGGCCAGCAGTTCCCTCACCTTCCCCATGGGAAGTGGGAAATGGAGTTCTAGCACACACTTGTTAAATCACCATGAGAAAGCTCTGCTGTAAATATTATTATTTGAGGCATCTTTTCCCCATGCTCTTTTCCAATGAAATAAAAAAATAAAAAAAAAAAATCAGCAACTAACCAAAATAATGTGAGAGAAGAATCTAGAGATCTTTGGCCCATCTCGGTCTGAGGGAATTAACTAACATACTTATTAACCTCCCTATCTTCCTTTAATTTTTGTTTAATTGAAGACCCAGCCATGAAATAGAAGGATTAATAGAAGCTGGTGTTACAGGGCTTTGTAGCCCCTGTGAGCAAAAAAAGTATTAGCAGTCTCCCCAGGAAACTGCTCTCATCACACAGCCATGTATTTAGTCAAGTGTTCCAGAATTTCTACGAAACTATTTGAATTGCCAGGTAATTTTTTTCAAGCAAAACTGTTTTCTCTTCATTCCTACAAGACCTTTATTTATCTGTATTTAAGAATCCATTAGTAGGACAAACAAAATAGAATGATAAGTATTTTGACAGTAGGAGAGCTTTGAAAGACATCTTCATACAGTCAGCAGCAGATCTTCTGACTGAACAGAAGCCTTACCCTGCAACTCACGCATACTCTGGAGACATTGCCACTCATACCTCTCCATCACAGGCCCTCACATTTTTCTGTGCAGAGCTTCCCTCAGATTTCTGAGCTACACCAGACCCAGTGGCTCTCATGAGACCCAGCATGGGCCAACTCCACTTTTACACAATCCAACCATACCCTCATTAATAGAGGAGGTTAAAAGAAAGACAGTGCACTCCCCAAGTATCCAGATCTTCAAGGCAGTTCTGTTTTAGGAGATAAATATGCCAACTGCTAACTATTTATTTATTTTTTAGGAATTCATACTTATTTAAGAGCTATTGTTGCTCTTCCAGGACCTTTAAAGTTTATCGTATCACTGTGATGTTAATCTCTTACTCTCTTAATGAAAATAAATTACTTCCCCTGAAGGATCAATATTTTGGGCATGATTCTGATTTTATTTGTGCTGATTTATTCCAGCAGCTGCAGCTAATGGAGTGTCTGCTGATTTACATCCACAATCAGAATACACTTCTTTCCATTCACAGCAAGCATGGTGCATGCGGCATCGCTGGAGTCCAAGCAATTTGGAATATGGCTGAGAGTACTCTTGGAGTCTTTCACTTTTTTGAACTTCTATATCATGCTGCTTCTGCTCACATAAGACAGAAAATGAAAGCACAGTGTGCTGTGTAGTGTAACTAAGCAACAGGGCGCAGCAGGAAGACCCAGCTATCTGGTGCTAATCATACCCCAGGGATGTGAAGCTGATGAATTAAGGGCCATTTTAACATTTAGCATATTTCTTTTCATTTAAAGGTAAAAATAAATTATTTCTATAAACTGCTTTGATCCTTGGAAAATGCCTTCTGACATTAAATCCACTCCATCTGGCTCTCAGAGATTAGTATACTGCATACCTAACTGCCACTCAAAATGCTCAGTCCAGAGCATTGGGTGGTCCAGATCACCAACCCATTTAAAACATCCCAGTCTAGAGTCATCTCCTTCCAGACCTGGTCTGTGCTGTAGTGTCTCTGTATATCACTTCTGCAAGTCCATGAGCCCTGCGCTAGCTGGAGTGTAGCACTGATGGGAGGCTGTCCACAAAGATTCTGAGTTGAAACGGCCACAAGCAGTAATTAAAATGACAGTGTGTAATTTACGACAGTGCTAAAAGCTGCATTTCATCTCTGTTGTTGATGGGAACAGCCCAGACTTCCCACAGCAGGGTATGTACTGGCACCTCTCCCCACACCTAAGAAGCACAAATGAAAAAGAGCATGAGAAAGTGCTAAATGTAGTCTGACCTCTTTTGGGCTCAGCTCGTCTCAAATGGCACCATCCTATCTTGTCAAAGGAACTCAATGACACTGTCAGAAAACTAGTACGAGACATACCATGGTTGCAGGTGACAGCACCAGCATCAAGCCTGCAACACTCCAGACTGTGCCATTATTCAGAACTTGTAGTTAGCTATTCTGTGGGTGAACATATATCAAAGTTATTTGGCTTTTTGCTTTATCCTGCCTCAAGGCAGGGGCTAAACAAACTAGTTAATGCTCATGAATCTATGTTCACCTATTAGGCTGTTTCTGCAAGTGTTTTGGTTTATTCAGGCTGTTCCAGTCATAGCAAGTCATACCAGCAAAACAGTATGAAAAAGCAGAGACAACACTGGTGCTGTAAGATGAGTGATTAAGATTCTTCTGGACTGGACACTAGCTGCAGCAAATGGCAGCTATATGGAAGTATTAATCTTTGAGCTCAGTTATTAGGGATAGGAATGCCTACTGTTGAGCACATGCCTACACATGCAGCCAAAAGGTTTGTTACACAGGCAATGCCAGAAGGCAATTATTGCAATTAGGTGGTCTTTTTGACCCATTTGAAATGGACTAATAGCAGGGATTATTATCAGCTTGTATTTTGTTCCAGTGATAATCTGGATCCTCCTGCACTGAGGATTCAGCACAAGCTGTGCAAGCACAGAGATGATTTCTGTCTAATTTCGCATGGTGCTGAGCTATGGGAGAGGAACAGGGGACTGCAGGACTGGTAAAGAACAAAGGCACGATCCCAGGCCCATGGGTGACCAAGGCTCACACACATTAGTTTGAGCTGTTAAGCACAGCTATGTGCAAGGGCTGTTCGTTTTCATGACTGTGTAAGTAATGGTAATATCAACAGTTGGTGATATTACCTCCATGCCTTATTTCTTGTGGCATATGGCATAAGGCAAGGGAATATAGCAGTATATAATCATCCTTCTCAATTCAAACACTGGCCTCCTAGGCAAGAGCTGAATCTTAGTGCTGAGAGGTAAGGCTTTTTCGCTTTTTCATTAGCAGTGGATACCCTGAAAGTACAGACACCCAGAACCAGAAAACAGAGCCATATAGCCAAGAGGGGAAATGACCTGCCGCTATTTTGCATATTACCTATAGCAAAGAGGAAATAAGATTTCCACCTGGAAAGCAGCACAGGAAAAGAGTTTAATACCAATAGCAGGGAAAGCAAATCTAGAGGTTTCATGGGAAGACAGCAGGAGGAAAGTGACCCTCGGACAGGGAGAAGGGTCCTCTCTCTAATCAACCACATGCCTGAAACAAGTGCAGGAGGCATGTGCCTCACAGATCTCTTGTGATTTCAGAACCAAAGTCACTAACCATATTGGGGAAAAAAGGCAAATACTTCTTTTTTCTCTTTTTAATATTTGCTGTGCTCATTCTCAGCAGCTCTGTTGTTTGGCTTTCCAGAACGCAGAGAATACAAGCAGTTCTCACCAGTGACCTTGCTAAGAGATACACCTAGCATCTCAGGATCATGAAGCTTATCCTACCCCCAGTGTGTGAAACACTTTGTCTTCTTAGCTAAAACTGAAGAATCTGTCTTTGCTCCTGAGCAGAAAAATCAAGTTATGCCCACTTTAATGGATACTAAACAGCAAGTCATTGAGATGCAAGGTCTCAATTAGTCAGTTTCTGTGCTGGACATGAAAAGATTTTTCACATATGGAAAATGACTAAGCCTGATGGCTAGGGCACCCTCCTGGGAGGAAAGAAGCCAAGGGCCCAAGCTTTTTTTGGCTCTTTGCTCACCTTCCAGAGGCTTGTATGAATGCCAGCATCGGTCCTCAAAGCTCAGTGAGAGTGCCTCACAGAAAGAAAAGGCAGGAAGATGTACACCGAACAGCTGTCTGTCGGACAGATGGATGAAAGCGTGTAGGAGAACAGCAAAGCTTGGGATAACAAAGTATGTTCCATTCATTCTTTGTGTCTTTCTCAATTAAAAATTCAATCAAAACCAGTTCACTAAAACAAGCAAAGGGCCTGTAAGAAAACTACCATCTAGGTCTAGTTGACCAACCAGCAAAATCGGAGATTTACAAATAGGATCTCACCTGTCCTTTGGGGATCAGCAGCATTTCTGTCACAGTGTTCACAGGCACCACTTACAGTTTTCAAGAAGAAAAAGTAGAAAGGTTGGTCTGTTGCCCTCAGAAGTAATCCGAGAACAGGGATTTCTTATCAGCATTGAGGCAACGGCTCTGGTCACAACAACAGGGTGTTATAAACCTCAAGAGGTCACACTAAGTGTCCCTGTCCAGTGATAGAGGGAAATAATGAGAAGACCACAGGCCACATCAGCAGAAATGGGATATGGGTAACATTTCCCAAGGGAAGTAAGAGAATGGGCTAGGAGAGTTAAATGCTCATACCGTTGCTTCTGCAGTGCTACCATCACAATGCCAGCATGCAGAAGTAACCACTAGAGGTGTACCAACAGGAGGCATACCCTTGTCCTTGCGTCACTGCTTCCAGCTCTCCCAACAGCACACCGTGGCTCCTGCTTATCACCATAGGATCCTACAGAAAGGGTTAATGCTTTCTGGAGCCTTGAGACACAAAGCCCAGCTTGCTCCTCTCCAGAAAGCTCCTCCACCGTTGCTGCTCCACAGCACTGTTAGTGGTCACTTCCTTTAGGCTGATATTATAATGGAACTTGCTTTATATATTGACTGCCATTAAATCAGGCTGAACTGAGGACCTGCCAGGAAATCAGAAGGAAGATCTTGGGAGTGCCTAGGTATGGTCTTTGGTTTTCCAGATTATGCAGCTCTGCTTTATGGATACACAAACTGCAGAGTGTGAATCATTAATATCCAATTTGGGGAAGTCATTGGAATGTAACTGCTGTGTAAGGAAATGAAAATATAAGGCCATCAGCAATATATTAATTTTGTAGTGCTCCAAACAGAATGAGCAGCAGTAGTTTATAGACACAAAACTTTCTTGCCTAGAGGGGCAGCCTTCCTTTTACCTAGATTAATTCCTAAGAAAAGCCTAATACTATCTGTCTCTTTTCAGATCAAAGTAATTTGCTTATTTGGAAGACTGAAGACAGTTTCCTAGTAGTGGCAAGTGAAAAGACAGCCTGAGGAACAGAGGTACCAAACCCAACTGTTTCACAAGTCACTTTGCATTTCTCTGGAGAGCACTGTCACTTAAATCCCACTGTTCACTATCTCAGATACCATTCATGCTGTGAAAAGTACAGAAAAGACGTAACAGAACACACAGGAAAAAAATTCCTCCTCTTGCTTTGTGAGCCATCGTTCCCAATCCTTTTTCTAGGGTGGGGGTTGCAAAGATTATTTTTTGACTGAGATTGATCTGACACAAACAAGTATCCTGGTATAGTCAGAGAACAACTAAGATGCCAAGAGAATTCTTGCTTTGATTACATTTCATGGATCTGTACAAGGGATGGGTCAGGCAATGTCTTACAGAACAAGAAAATTAAAGATTCTCCAAGGAAATATAAATTGAAATGCAATTGGGCTTTTCGCTTTTAATATCCTAGTGTTTGCCATCTGTTATTTGATGTTCTGAATTCTTATTTAAACCCTGTTTGACAAACAGAGCTTGATAGAAGAAAAATTAGAAGTTCAAAATTAACACATAAGCTCTGGTAGATGTCTCATCTGTACATCTTCATCTACACTGATCTTACCTAGCAGACCACAAACCTGAGGTTGTCATAAACAAACCTCACGAAGTGTGGTATCCCACCTGAAGCGAGGCTTTTGCTTACAAATATTTTCCTGACATTTCAAGAGAAAGCCTTATCCTGTTTTACTTCTCATCCAAAAACACTGCAGAAGGCAGCTGTTCCCTTCTAAATCTTCACCATGCTGCACTTCAAAGATATTTCAGGAGTGGTTTGTGTGGGTTTAAAAGCATATTCTAGATATAGATACTTTGTTCATATTCTCCAGAGGAGACGCTTGGCCTTAATAAACCTTGGTTCACCTAAAAAAGTGATTCCTCTCAATAGTTCACGCAGAGAAGCCTGATATTTTCGTGTTAAGATTTCTTTGAGCCACATTAATTCCTTTCAGTACCTTTTAAGCAAGGTTATTTTCTTAGGCAAAAAGTTTGTCATGCTATTGAAAATGAAGCATGATGCCAATGTTAAGTGAGAGTTTAGAGTAGTCTGGGAGTGTGTAGAGAGGTGGGAAAAGATCCCAGATGAAAGCACATCACTGGTAACTAAACAGTGTCCATTATTGATCTAAGTTTTCTAGTAGATTTGTATGTAATATATTTACTTACAAATAATTCAAATTTGTTTTCAGAGTAGCCCTACCCATAAAAAGTCTCCATCTGTTTGTTACCCACAGATACCATTAGCTCTTCTCCACCAGTACCATGACATCCACTTTTCAATTATACCAAATCAATATAGCTTTATTACCATACGGTGTTTTCCTTTTGATTACATGGTATCTACTATGAACACATACTTGCCTCTACTAATTATTTGCCCCTAATGTACATCAAAAGAATAAACCAAAATCCTGTTTGTTTTAAAAAAGTTGGCAAAACCCATCTTTTGATACACACTGGGTTCAGAAAACCAGTAGAGCACTATGCAGACTCAGCTAATAGGTTACTTTTAAAAATTATTGTCCAGCATACACAGATCACCAGAAGTTTTCACTGTGGCTTTGCACGCATTATAGCTAGAGATGCTGGCTTTTAAGAATGTGTTATTCTGATCATCAGGTCTCCTTAGGTCACCACAAGGGATTATTCTGCTTAAAAAGGGAACCCATCTTCCTTATTTAAATGGGATTTAGTAATCCTGACCATCTTCTGCAAAGGGACAGCTGCTTCATTCTTGTTTTCCCAACAGCTTATAACCATGAAATCCACTGTCTGTACGAGGAGAGAGTCAGTTTGTCATCAGCTGCTTCCTCTCCTTTCCCATGCCACCTCTTGTTCTTGTTTCCTTCTGGTTGGCCTATGATGTGAACAATTTTATTTCCTCTTTGATCTTGCTTTTTGAGCTATTTAAGTAGTCCTTGCAGAAGGTTTGGAGCCAGCCTCCCCATCTCCAAGCAGTCATAACTCCCTCTCTGACTACCACGTGGTGATGTCACTTCACTCCGAGTTGCTTGCTATCTCATTTGACAGTAGGACAGATGGGAAGGAAGAGC
>NW_009913253.1:9669-23569 GCF_000696875.1 Nestor notabilis
ACATGAGTGCACAGCTCTGATTGCAGAGGGGAACCCATAGCTATTATTCCATTCACCTCCATTATGGGCTATTCTTCCTGTCCTATGTGGACCTATGGATGACATTAAAAGGTCAGTTCAAAGGTGTTTTTTAGAGGACAGTTATGGAGTAGATAACAGAAATTCTTTCCTGTGACTTTTTCTCATGCTATTTGGAAAGAAATACAATTCCTTCATGTGCATACTAGTTACATGCCAGTTACACTGCTTAGGTGTCTAGTGACATTGTTAATCTCTAGTTAATCAGTCCACCCTAGTAGAAACAGCAACTGTCTAGTGGCAGTTACATTTCTGTGGCAGTGGAATCCTATGGCTTATTTGATTTATTAATAACTTCTTAAGATTAAGAAAAATCACGTCAAGTAGCTAAGAACCTACTTTCTTCTAGATTCTTGTTTCAGCAAAATGTAACTCAGATTTATTCTAAATTAATAGTTCTGTGCTTCATACTTCACTGAAAAGTACAAGGTTCTTCAAGAAAGCTGCCACATGATGATTTTCCCTTGAGATGGTCACATTTAAACAGAGCTGGGCAGCCATCCCAAAGACTGTTTTTCATGCAGTGTTATCATTAACCATCACACATAAAAGCATAAAGAATCCTACTCTGGCACATAAGGATCTCATTTTGGAAAAGACCCAGTAGCAGCTATTTAGCAATGGTATTAACACCAAAAAAACCCCCCGTATCAATACCTAGCTGTGGAGCTGGAAGTCCAACAGAAGTTACCAACCCTGTATCATGAGATTAATGCTGTCTCTGAAGGGAACTGTGCATTTTTCTTGCTTCACCTCTATCACCTGCCTTTTATATTGCCTTAAAAATACGATATTCCCTCACCCCCAGGTTACTTTGAGGCAAAGTAAAGCTGCAACAAAATGAGAAAACTAGCTATTATTACTTCCTGTGTTAGTGACATGGGATCTAACTAACAAAACCATGCACAAGAGATGTCCTTGTTTGTCTTACTCATTTCTCCAACTTTTTCTCACTTGAGGAGTATGAAAATCGAATTATTTTTGCCTGGTAATGAATAACTGACACCATAAGGCCTATGAGGGTTGTGAATGTCAGGAGAAATTGATAATGGACTGTATGAATTTCCCTAGTGGAACAGCACATCAATGACTAATTCAAATTGTCACCTGCGACCCCTAAAATTCAGACCAGTGGCAAATATTCTCACTCCCTCTCTCCACTTAAGCTTGTTTGTGATGAGGCCTTTATTGCCCTTTCATTAATATTGGGCTAACAGCTTACCAGGTATAATCCAGTTAGTAACAGTAGAGATCGATCGATACCTCAGACATCACCCTCATTTGGGCATGCCCTTCTTGTGCCCTGGATTTTAGAGGTCAATTATATTGTTATGTCTTTTCATCGCTATCACTAATGCCAGCAGGATTTGTGCAAAGTTATATGTGAAGAGAGAACAAAGAAATGGTGTAGGAAAAAATTTCTGTCATGTGTTTGCTACGTAAGCTAAGAGGAAAGGATCTGCTCTCTTTGTTTTGTACCCACTGCGTTAGGCCAGGAGATTTCCAAATGTAACTGAGCAAATAAGCTTCAGCATAGATCAGATTGTTTGCAGATTTAAATCATATTGCACTGCATGAAACCAGATACAGATTTTTGCAGCATCGTGTCAGTGAGCTTCATAGTTCCAAATGAGATCATAAACAAGACCTGCATTTCTCAGAGCTGCCTGGATTTGAGTTGGCAATGAACATAAACTCAAGCTTCAGTGATTTACATCTCATGGCAAACCAGAGGCACAGACTGTGCTCTAACCCAAGTCCTTGTGTAACACTCAATCCCAGTTTTGCCTTGAGAAGGAAACTGTGAAACTTAGAAGCAGGCAGAGGCTTGATGAGAGGCCCAGGAGCAGTGTGAAATACACACACTGATCTGTCTGGCTTGCTCTGGAGTTGCTGAGCTGTGCTGGGAGGAAGCTACTTAGGCACATCTCAGGGAGGTGCCTTAGGCACCTCCATGAGGCACATCTCATTTTCATTAGTGACTAGACTTCCCCCTTCTCCAGTTTGCCATACTCAAGAGACCAGAGTTTCTGCTCCCTTTCAGAGGAGAACAGAAATTGTCTCTGTGACCACACCAGTCAATAAGCAAGCAGAGCTGGCTGCATTCAATTCTCAGATGACCATGTGCCTCCAATGATACAACCAGCACTATAATTGTCATAAAAAGCTGCAGACCTCAGTCCATTCAGGGGAGAAAATCTTACCATAAAGCTAAGCTTTCTTTCAGGAATAATCTCAATATTCTGAAATTGCTCAAATCCCTGGAAAAGCTCACCTTACTGCTTTCATTTCCTATCTGCCTACTGTGCATACCTGCCACAGCCAAGATAACACACTCACCACTTGATCTACTGCTTGCAGTTCAGGATCAAGAGCTACATTTTCCATCTACCTGTTTGTGAACTCAAGCAGCTTTTTGTTTTTTCTCAGTTGTTCCTGCGCACTAGGGATTTGGGGAAACTTTCAGTAGGGCTTCCAGCCCAAAATAAGCATCTAGATTATTGAAAGACATTAGTGCCCTTTGAAATTCAGACTTAGAGTCAGACACCAACCATAATAAGGCTTTCTTTGCTTTTCAGTTTTCTGCCACAATGACTTTAATATTCTTTCGATACTGTGATTGAATAGTATCAATATTTGGCATCAGGGTTGGATACAGCCACCAGTGTAAATTGGGAGAAGGAGCAGGAGGAAGAGGCTGTGCAGGCAGAGAGGCTACAAAGCATGCCAAGCAATGTTGGACCAATGTATCTGCTGGTATGCTGGGGAGGTCTAAAATATTCTTCACCCCTCTCCTGCTTTTTTAGTGTTTTAAAGTATATGCCTCTGATGAGCTCTAAGAGTAATGTTACAGAGCACTGCAAACTAATACTCCGGGCTATTTCTGCAATCCTTGTAATAAATGATGGATTAACAGGTAGTCCAGGAAGAGCCCTTACAAAGAATTCAGGAGCTGTATACGAGAATGCCAAAGCTCTGTTTTACCTTTCCTTTTACCTGTAAAGGCAGATGCAAGTGACGCCATGGAAGGCTACTAGCATAACTTAGGTATCTTCATCTTGATTACAGCAAGATTCCAATGCTACACCTCAAGAAGAGCATAGTACAATATGTATGCACCGTACACACGCGCAGCATCTAATTATAAGCACTTCTTCTTGTTAATACTTTCAGACCCTGTAGGTTATTTTCCCTGTGATACTGCTTACAAACTCCTTTCTTCCTCGCTACTGTCCTCTTATGCTGACAAGAGCTGAGAAAAGCTCCTGCTGTGTGCAGAATGCTAATAATTACCTGAGTTATCAATCAAAATAGGTGCAGACAAAAGTAATCAGCATCATCAGAACATCTTTATGATGCAGCAAGGAGGTATTTTGAGCTCTGCTCAAATGAATGGGCCAAACTAAGAGCTAGCTAGTGTCTGAGAGTTACGTTAATGTGATGTGACATTTGCTTAAAGCCAAGTCCTTCTGTTAATGAGTTTCAGAGTTCTCACAGCAGTCACAGCTACTGCTCAAGTTTCAGAAAATCTGCAGATGGCAGACCAGAATAACAGCAAAGGTAAAAAGAAATAACAGGGAAAAGGAAACGAGAGCAAGTGAAGTATAACTTTCTAGGGGGGTTACAGTCAAAAGTGTCTATAGGAGTATGTCTCCACAGACATACCTCAAGCAAGCTGACTCATTCACTCATCTGGACCAACACTTCACTTCAAACGTGTCATCTGTCCCCATGCTTTACTGCTTAACTTGATCAGGCAGTACTTCTCATGTTGCAGCAATACGTTTCCGCATGCAGCATGAGGAGACTTGTATCCTCCAACATCAATCATTTAACCAAGCCATCTTTTAACAGAAGCCATCAACCATTTAAAGAACATCCCATCAATTCAGGCAGTGCGAAGATCTTCAGGAGTCAGATCTCTGAGACATTAAGCAAAATGAAAATATGTTTATTCCTCACCTTCCTTAAACATTGTGGGTTTTTGTCTCAGATTACAGTGTTTTACTTAGTCAGGGGCCACTACACAGTACTAGTCTCATCTTGTAATAATTTCTCTGTCTTGTCCCAGACATAGTTGGGTTCACATTTATGGATTTAAAAATAATACCTAATTCGTGTCTGTGTTAGCTTGGTTGATTCAGTAGAAGTGGCTGTCAAAACCACAAGCTGTTCCTAAGCTGCCTGTTGAAAACTCTAGCAATTCCTGAGCCCTCCTGCTGCCTCTCCCCAGTATCCACACTGGCCATGCTGGCTGGACCACTGTTCCCCCAGCCTGTACAGCATCTCAGGCTTCAACACAAATATATGAGGGAGGAGGAGCAGAAACAGTCTTTGCTGATCTCAGTCCCCCTGTTGCCATCACGAAGTTGCTTGTCCTGCTTTGATATCATTTGACTTCAGTTTGACAGCTCTTTTCTTGTTAAATGTGTAAAATGTTTTTTAAAGCCATTTTTAGGATTAAACCTCCCAACTTTAATAGAAACATATAACTAAAGAAACGATTCTTACACATTTGGGTACTACATCTCTAGAGAGCTTAAGGATTTAGCTAGACACTGTCAAGATATCCGAAATCCCGCTCTCTTTGCATCATTGTTTATAATAGCTCCTAGTAAGCATGTAATGGAAATTTTCTTTCCCATTTCAGACTGGATTCTTTCCTTATGTAAGTAACATTACTAACATCAATAAGGTTACCAGTTGGGGTAACCATCTCTTCAGCCATGGCATGCTATTTTCATCTCCTTTCCCCTCTCTGAATTACTTATGCACCTTTGTGCATATCACTTCCACTGATATAATGACACCAGAGAAAAAATGTAGCATTTTAATATGCATGCACTTGCAAGTATATGTATACACATGAATAAAAGTAAAGAAACACTAGCAAAAATAGGCATATTTAGATATAGATTTAGAAACAAAGAAAAATATTTACACTGGACAGCTAACCCTAAGTGTTCTGCTTAGAGTTTACCTACAAGTCATAATTTGTAGGTAAACAAATGCCAGTAGTAGTACTTTCCTCTTGCTATAAAGTCACCAAGTCTTTTTACATATGGTACTCCATGCAGAGATTCAGAGCTTTGCAGCTGAATAGAAAGGGAATACAAAAGACAGGTGCAACATGTCAGGCCCCCAATAACAAATGAAATTTAAGGAAAAGCAAATTCATGCATTTTATAAAAGCTATGTGCAGCTTTGCCTAGTGCCACATGAAGCCATATGTTTGCATTTTCCCTTTTGCAGATATTGTCACTTTTGCACTCCTTTCTTAGATACAAACAGCGTATGACATGTCCAGACTACATCAAGCTGGCCTACAGATTTTCCCAGCCTATAGCAGAAACCTGGAACTGTGAAGCACAAATCAAGCAAAGGCAAGAGAACCCGAGAAACCAATGCAAGGCTAAGAAAGCTGTTTGTGCCATTTCCAGTTCCCTGCTCTGCCTTCTTCTGGAAGGGGTCCAGAAGCCATGCCCCCCACCAAGCACTTCAAACTTGGCTGCCTTGCAGAAACATGACAGACAACTCCATTTTACAAGGCAGTGCTGAGGAAATATCTTTGTAGGCCCTGAAGCATCTTAAACACGAGGGCTTGCTTTCAGCAAAGCAAGCAAAGGTCCTTCTAACTATGCATCTCTCCATTTAGTCATCTTCTCTTCTCCTGTAATGAAAGAGTGACTAGGAAATGCCCTAACACTTTAAAGGAACGTTTGCTCTTTATATCAGGTAGATTAGTGATTAATTCATTTAATTAGTTATTCACACAGCACTTTGAAGACACAGATATAAGAACATAACGAGGTTTGTAATTATAAAGCACAATATAAAGGTAACACCAGTTGCATTCAGTTTAGCCCTTGCCAAATACTTCTGCCCTAAATAAGTCCTAGAGGCATATGTGCTGTCCCATTTGTCCAGCCAAGATGGACATGCTACTGCACATCTTTGTGGAAATCACTCAATTTAAGATTATCTGACCTGATTAGGGTGGGTACAATAGGTCGAAAAGGAAATGCGGCAGGGACAAGGCTGTCATTGCTTTGAACATACAGCGTCTTGGGCAGCTCCAGGATTTGTGGTGGTTACCCAGGGCACTTGTGGAAAATGAACAGAACAGTCCTTTTCTGAGCAGTGTTAACTGAACAAACCAAAACATGCAAAAATTCCAATTAAAAGCCAACCCCGTAAAACATTACAGTTGACCTTTAAGGATAAAACAGATTTTGGGTTTGCAGTCATTCAGAACAAAACAGTAAAGAAGCATCCTTTTGGTATCTTAGTTTCTCAAATCGTGCCTCAAACACTGAAGCATTTTTAGTACCCAAACCAGGAATTTTAATATGTTCAAGTAGGTGTGTCACTTTTAGATAATTTTAAATCTAAGCTTACACTATTTAAGCTCTACATCTCAGACCCTGACTATCTGTACAATAGTACAGATTGTCTGAAGTACAATCTTCAGACAAAGTGCTATTCAAATATCTCATTCAGTGGATAGCTTAAAAAAAATAACTTGCATTAGCTTCCAAGAGCTTCAGAAATTCAAGATTACTTGGGCAATTTCTGGACCAACAGAAGAAGGCAAAATTTGTCAGATAAATGACTCATTAGGAATAATTCCCCTTGTTCTACTAGAAATACAGTGGCAAAAATCCCTCATGCAAGATGCAGAAAGCTTAAAAACCTTCATGCAAGATGCAGAAAGCGTATGTTGTGCTCTGATACGCAACACTATTTACCTGACTGTTTTCATGAGCACTAAATGAATTTAGAAATGTAAAGACAAAGATAAAACAATGGAGGTGACTTGTGATAAATTTTGGAAGTTAAAAAAAAAAAAAAAGAAAAAAGACAGAAGATAGCTCTTTTGTGTGCAAAAGGATCTCTCTGTTACTTCAAAATTACCAAACGAGATTAAAAGTAAAAACGCTTTCCTGTTCCATTTTGAATATGAGGAAACAATCAATAACATTCTTCATTCACATTGCAATCACAGTTTACCCCACAATTACAGACAGAAAATAAATTATGTATAGATAAAATATACATAGCTGAAAATATCCAAGGATAAGGAGGCATTCTTTATTGTGGTCCTCAGGCAAGCTGTGGATGCAAGCCAAAGGTAATGCACAAAAGAAGCCTCAGTTAGTGAGCAAAATCACAAGAGCCACCTTCACCTGGTTCTTCTGTAACTGGAATGACCAGCTCGGACATATTTAGGTAGATGCCAGCCTGGTCTTGCCTGCAAAAACACAAACCCTTCTGGCTTCACACAAAAACACAGTTTTAAGAGCCCCATGGTCTTTGAATCAACTGCAGTTAAACAAAGCATGCCATTATCCTGACTGCAGATACAGGCACCTGTATCTCTAAAAGAAGTCACCTTTTCGACACAGGTATCTGGCACCCATGGAGGAAGGGACTGTCTGCTGTACCAGAAAGCACAGTAGGACCTTCTTCCCCCTGCCTAGAACACCCCACGTTCAGTCTCCCCAGGCATCTTTTGTTCGTACAGCTGCTGTTCCTCCTCCCCAAGTCAGCTGCTAGGGGGCCTGAGATGTATTTTTTCCTGGCTGGTACCTCTTTCATGACTCTGTTGTAGCTCAAATCTTTACATAAGTGGTAGACAAAAACAGCAGAAACAAAACTTGCTCTAATGTCAGCAGATATTTATATAGAGATATCACGTAAAAAGACAGTCTGTAGGAGTTTCTTTATTTGGTGCTATGTTGTCAGACCATCACAGTGTATAGCCCCACTGATGAGACATTAAAATTACACTGAATTTTCAAAGATGCTTCTGAAAGCCTAATGCGACCAGAGCTGAGCTGACTCTACCACCTGCACCCTCAACTTCCCTCTCTTCAACTCTTGCCCCTTAAAAGGGAAAAATACAAGCACAAACAACTCCTTTCCAGTTACCTTGCAAGGGAAGGAGCCCCTAAGAGAACACAAAACTGGTTTTAGCCACTGGCAATCTTTCTTACACATCAGCACTCTGGCTTCTCAGGGTCCATCTGTCCTGAAGACAGGGAATTCCCCATTTTTTCCTGCCTTAAAAATAAGCAAAACTTCCACATGCTGAAATTTAAAAACATATGCATTCATCCTATTTTCCTTCATATACATAATTGCCCAAATAGGTTAGAAAAACAGATCATGTTGAATGTGTTCACTGAAGTGTTTTAAAGCACAACCAACATGCTTTGTTCACATAGATCCTCACAGCTTTTGGTTCTAAGAAAGAGATGGTTTCCCATCTACACAAATGTAAATCCCCAGGTCACATGAAATGTGCCAGTAACTGACATTCCGTGAGGAGTAAACCACTATTAACATTCATAGCCCAGCCTAACACAAAATGGTAAGCATGAAATAACTATTAGAACAGTCTAAGAACTACAAAACATAATCAAAACAGAGCAAGCATTTAATTCCCTGATTTTGTTCTTTTTGTTAGAAGATGCTACTTTCCTTCAAAGTTGAAAAGTGTGGTAGCTCTTTGAAGTCCTGTCAGTCATTATTCTTTAAAAATTCTCTTTTGCCTTTTCTAATTGCTTTTTTGTTCATGAAAAGTCAATTAAAACCCCCATAGATCACATTACCAGCATTTCTAGCTTATCTGGCCAGTACAGGGAAAACTGTTTGGATATGGTGTCACTCTTTTTTATCATTTGCCTGCCATTCATTGTTCAAAAAATAAAGTCTGTTAAGCCAAACAATTCAAAGGAGCAACAACTGTGGTTATCAATCTTTCCAACCTTATCATCCCACCTCAGCTTTTGTGTATCACTAAATCTTCCACACCTTTAACGTGGAGGCATACTATTACAGACCAACTGCAGTTTAAAAGTAATGCTTCTGAAATAAAAGCATTACACAGTAGATATTCCTTCCATCCTTTTTTTTTTTTTTTTAATATAAAACTGAAAATTTTTGAGAGGAACAGAATTTTCACCACAATACTTTCTGATGATCAAACCAGTATAATTCTGTTAAAGGTTTTGTGTGAAACATTCATCAGCCTCTCCATGAATAAGCAACAGAAGAATTCACACCTAGATGTTTAATAAATCCTATCTTTTTTTTTTTACTGGTTTGTTTGTGGAAGATTATGGTCATAAAAAAACCCCAAACAACCAAAACAACCTCAAATAATTTTTTAAACCTTGTTTTAGTGCATAGGTAGAATGATTGATTTCATGACTGTTAGTTGCTGAATATTTTAAAGAGATTAAATTATTGCCAAATTACATGGCTTTTATGAGGATGTTCCTTCCAGGTGGTTGTGAGCATTTAAAGGAAGCAGATAAAAGCATTTTACCAGTTTGCTTCCCATTTTAGTCAGAACAAGCAAAAATGAAATTAATCTCTGCCCAAAGGACTTAATGATCTACGGCTCTGTCTACTGAGAAACATTATGTACAAAGTGTAAAAGGTTCTGAGACACAAAGCTTAATAAAACAGTTCCTCTGAATTAATTTTCACCAATTAAATAATTGGTGAAAAAAAATACATTCAACAATATGAGCAAACGTAGCGAACACATAAAAAGGTATTTTCAAAATAAAACATACTGATTTTCTGATTCCAGCTTCTTCAAATTTTGTATCAGTTTCTTTTGAAATAAAATAAAATAAACACCACTAAAGCACACCATATAAAGAAATACTATTTCAAGCTGAATTAAGTTTGGCTCTTTTTTCAGTGAAAAATACCAAAACATTCTTTATGTGGAAAAGGTTTGAATCATTCCTTGATGTTTTCTGAAAGAACATGTATTATTCAGACAGATACACAATGAATTTTCTCAGATTTAGGTAGCCTCAAGTAAATTTGAACACTCTCAGAGTACAAATTAGTAAATAAAGAAAATATGACTGAAGCGGGGAACCAGACAACTCTTTTTCCACCAAGACAAATAGCAAAAATTTACTCTAGGACATAGGAGGCAAATAGGAGCTATCTCTGCTTTCAGATATAATTAAGCAAATTGTTTTGCCCTAGTAAAGGAAAGCAGGAGTAAATTTCCTTAACATATTTCAAATTTATTTTGAAAAAATTATTATATTGAAAAAGTAGGGTTTGCATGTTGTTTTCCATTTTAAGAGTGATCTATTTCAAGAAAGAGAAAAAGAATGGCACTACTACACACTATTGTTCACATTTTCCATAGCACTGAAGCAATTTTGTACCTTTTGAGAAGACAGATGCTGATGGTGTTAGCTCCATACTGAGAAGGGCTTTTCCACAGAGACCTCTCAGAACGAACATACTACACAAGGTAGAGAAAAGACTGAAGCCCTGCTGGTGGTGGTGGGGGTGGTTTCAGTCCTACAGACATGAGTTTCTGCTCAGAGTCAGGTTTTAATGCAGGTGAAACCCCTTGAACAATGATAAGCTTTCTAGAGTGCTCTCTGACCCCTTCATTTTAGCACAGGCGAGTGTCTGTAATTAAAACAAGGACAGTAAAAATGCCCACTTTGGATGTGGCCTAATTCCTCCTCTGCTGAGAGCTGATGCAAGGGCCTGGGCATCTGCTGCCTCCCAGCAGCTCTGCAATTCTGATGTCAAAACCAAGATGCTGGTGTGAAGAAGCACGAATGTGATAATCAGTTTTAATTACTGCCTAAAGGTTGTAATTTCTCCTCCTGATCTTGCAGAGAAATCCATGTAGTCAGAGTTCACAGGAAGTTCCTTAAGGGGAACTTGTTGCAGGAGGGGGCAAATTAATTCCTGCCATTCTCTTTTCTCTAAGCCCCAGTAAGTAACATCTTTCCCTTTATTAGTATCTCTAGAGACTCTGGTTTTTTGCCAACTCTCTTCAACAATACATTTTAAGACATTCAAACAAGTATCCACACTTTTTTCCCACCCCACTTAAAGCCAGATGCTACTTATAAGCTCCCATTAATCTGTTGTGCAGGGAGGCATTTGGGAGCTCTCCTCCTGAGCAGGATGGCTGCGGCACTGTGGGGAGCGCACTGCAGCACTACACTGCGTGCCTGGGAGGCTCAGGCGCCTCTGCCAGGTTTACAGAGCAGCACGCATCACGAGTACAGAGATAGTGCTTTCTATTCAGTAGGGGCTTCTATACTGCAGCAACAAGCTAGATTTGCAAGTCAGACTATGCTCTCTGAGTCGTATATTTTATTACCTTTTTGTTGTTGTTTTACTTCCACCAACAATCTGGAAAATTATGGGGGAATTTCCTTCAGCCTGCACTATGTTTAGGGCTCGTGTGCTGGTGACATCAGCTGTTAGCTGAGGCCATCTAATTTTCTGCTGCATAATGACCTTACAGCAGAGGAATGGGATCCACTCAGAATTCCTTGTAGTGCTCTTACAAATTTCATTTGCTTGTAAATTTAGGCAAGCAGCGGATGTACTGCATGCCAAAGTGCTCTGTGCCACTGTGTATCTGCTCTACAATCAGCAGCAGAGGTGTCCATTTCTGCCTGCCCAGGCTCAGTTAAAAAAGAGAAATCAAATGTGGTTTGCCATTATCTCCCCCAGCTCTCCCCCCAGTCATTAAACGAATGTGACTTTTAGCCACAAAATATACACAAACCACAGGTGTAGCCATTCCGCAGTTTCTGGAAGTGGGTTTGCAGCCATGCCTTGGAATAGCCTCTCTTGCTTATGAGCATGACAGAGTAAACAAGCCAGCTGTTCTGATGATGACTTTTAGTTCCCTGCAAAACCCAGTTCGATGGTCTGGCAAAATCCACGTCACCTATCTCTGACATGCTTTTCCTTTCCTTCATGGATTTGCATTGTGTAATTGCTTCCCCTAGGTTTGCAAGATGTGGATTCACACAAAAAGTGCAGGATTAGTGTAATGCTCTTAATTGACTGTGTAAGGGAACTTGAACATCCCTCATCTTCACCTGTGTTTTCACCAATACCTGTGACAATACCAACCTCTCCCTACAGTCTGAAGAGCAAGGGGGGAGTTTGCTGCTGTTCCCATGCCAAGGGATGGCCATGAGAAGACAGAGATTTAGCCTTAAGGTGCTGCTCATGCTCCCTCCAGCACTGGGCAAGCAGCCGCTGCAGCAAATGCTCCCCTGCAGCTCTGTGTCCCAAACAGGATGCTTACTCCACACAAAGCAGGCAGATCAGAGGGTGTTGGGCTTGCCCATAAGCTCCTGGAAAGCAGGGTACCTTTTTTAGGGCAGCAAAATAAATGAATTACTTAGCTAGTTAGCCTCACCTCTTAGTGGAAAGTAGCACTAACAAAGTCACCTACATAAACACCAGCACGGATCAAATGCAAGACACCCTGATGCTGAGGCAGGATGTGAGTTTGATGCTTTCGCAGAGGTGGGATCTTCTCTTCTGCCCCTGTAAAAGCCTTGGGGCACTGTGCAACATGATCTGCTCCCTCTGAATGCATGTAGCAGAGGCAGTACTTTGCTGTGCTGAGACATGTTGGGTCCCAGCTCCTACTTCACCCAGACCTCAGTGACAACTAAGAGCTTCAACATCTGCCTTTGAAGGAGATGAAACATTGTGCATTGCTTTTGTATGTATGTCAGTCACCATGAGACAGGAGGAGCCGGGAGCCAGAAGTTTCCTCCTACCCATGTTTCATACTATTTTTCTCCCAGTCTTGCTCCCTCACACATGAATCAACAGCCCTCATGCATATTTGTACCCAAGGAGGAACACTAATTTTGTAGGGTTTTTTTAGCAACCAGTTCTATTTAGCAGCTAAGAGACATTAAATCCTGCATATTTCTGCTACACTAGGACCTTCAGAGAAGCAACTGCACTTGTGCTGCCCGTGCCTTCAGCTTCCCTGTTATCAAGTAGGAGATCAATTGGCACATATTTTTGTCACTTTCCAATATTTGTAGGTTTCATAGATCACAGAAGTTTATTCTATTAGATATCAGTACTCTAACCTTTCCATTACAGCTTAAAGGACAGATTTTATGAAACCACAATAAAGATCTATGACAGCTATTATTTGTTACTGTAGGTGAGATTTCGAAGAAAGAGAGATTTATTTGTTACAAAATGGCATCCACAGAACCACCAGAATTATCCAGATGTGTTCCTGATGACAGATGCAGATACAAATAAGGATATATTCATATCAAAGAGATCCTTTAATAAATTCAGTAAAGATGGTATCAGTGAGAGAAGAACTTGTGCTTTTGTGCTGAAGAGATGAGCAAAGAATTCATGGATCAGGCAAATGAGGAACAAATAATGATGAGTCCAGTTTGGAGCCACAAAGAGTAGTCATTAGGGAAATGGTCTCTTTGTGCATCTCTCAGTCAAGGTCATAAGAAAATCTGCTTTATGTCTCCTGAGCTTAAGAAACACATCAGTGACCATGACTTTGCAGGCAGGAACAGCTACAAAACCTAAAGCAAAATGGTGGAAGAAGAGCAAAGAAGAACCAAGAGTCAGACTTGTTCAGAAAGGCTTCCACAGTAGGAAGCACTGAGCAGAAAGCCCCAGGTGGTACGCACTGTTCTGGGAAAACATCAGGTGGCCAACAGAATGAAGTGTCTGGGGGTGGGCTGTGCAGTCATATCACTGTCTCAGACTCCCTGTAAGAAATGCTAGCCTAGCCTTCCTGGACAAGGAAAAGTGCTTCTTTGTGCACAGACAATAAAATCTTCTGTGCAATTCCTAAAATCTTCTGTGCAAGTCCTAAAATGCTGACCCTTTCCTAGATGTGCCTGGAAAGTTCATAGTCTCCATGTCTTTTTAAACCTTGGCTATCCTATGGAAACCATAATCTGTCTTATGGGTGCCACAAACAAATGTGGCTTTTGCAGTTGTCGTGGTTCAA
>NW_009913253.1:23604-82245 GCF_000696875.1 Nestor notabilis
CCCTTTTTCCCCCCCCCACTCCCGCAGGGATGGGGGGAGGAGAATCAGAGGAATGTAACTCCCACGGGTTGAGATAAGAGCTCTCCAGTAACTAAGGTATAATACAAACCACTGCTGCTACCAGTAATAATGATAAGGGAAATAACAAGGGGAGAGGACACAACCGCTCACCACCCGCCGACCGATACCCAGCCCGACCCGAGCAGCGATCTGGCCCTTCCGGGTAACTCCCCCCAGTTTATATACTGGGCATGACGTGCTGTGGTATGGAATACCCCTTTGGCCAGTTTGGGTCAGGTGTCCTGTCTCTGCTTCCTCCTGGCTTCCCCTCCTCCCTGGCAGAGCATGAGACTGAGAAAGTCCTTGGTCAGAGTAAACATTACTGAGCAACAACTACAAACATCGGTGTTACCAGCGTTCTCAGGCTGAAAGTCAAAACCACAGCACTGCACCAGCTACTAAGGAGGAGAAAAAGTGACTGCTACAGCTGAACCCAGGACAGCAGTACAACCCTTCATCCAACAGAAACTAGAGGATGCCCATGGCACGGGGGTTGGGACAAGATGATCTTAAGGTCCTTTCCAACTCTAACTATTCTATGATTCTATGGTTTCAGGCAGTGAACAACTGCTAAGTTATGGCTGCTGTGGTGCTGGCACTAATCTGAGCTGGTTTTTCAGTTGGTAACCCAGTGGCGAATACCTCTGTATTTCCCTGCTCTGAGCTATCCATTTGCTTGGATTCAGTATTTTATGTTCCTAGTGGTGGTGGTGTTCATGCGATATTTAATGGATGTGTATAGTACTTTGTGGATCACAGCAAATCACGTATTTTTGCAGAAATAATATAAACCATGACCACATGCTTGTAAAATACAAGTTTTTATTACATGTAAACATGAACCCTATATAATTAGTTATAAACCAACATGTCTTACTGCAGACAGGCTAAGACAGAGTGCTGTGACCCCTCTGAAGCATTTAGTGTAGTTTGAGTCATTGTGAGTGCTGTGGAGTCATCAAACTGGTAGGCCATTGCTTGACACTTCATTTAAATCTTACATACCAAGAAAGGATTTGTAATGGGTCACAACATCCATTCCTAGCTCAGAAGAAAGGGAGTAACAACTACAATTGTATTACGGTTACGTTTTTATCACAAATCAAGTATGCTGTGGTTCCCACTCAAATTAGCAGAAATTCAGATATTAACCTCAAGCAGGAGTAGAATCAGAAAACATAGATTTTTAGGAGAAAACAAACAAACAAACAAAAAATAAACCAAACCCTAAACCAGAAAACAACAACAAAAAATAACCAACAAAAAACCCAAACCCTCCAAAAAACTATGATGCTGTGATTATTCCTTCTTGTTCTTATTCCTTTTATGAGTATATTCATCACTAGTTCTGTGCAGCTGAAACAGGATTTGTTCAACATCGTCTTTTGGAACCACTTTTGGAGAAAGGTGGGACTTCGATTTTACTGTACTGAAAAGCATGTGCTTCCATGGGAAGTTTAGATTTGCAGTGAAAGATATTTTGCCCAAACCAAATTTTTTTCTGCCAGGCCCCTTCAAATTTTTGTGGTTGTTGTTTTGGTTGGGTCTGGACAAACCGAGGTAGCAGATTTATCCAATGAGATTAAAGTACAGAATTCTGTCAGTATGCACAAAAAAATATTCTGAAAATAATCTGAAAAAAATAATCTGAAAAAAATAACCTGAAAAATTCCAATTTTTGTTTGCTTTTGGTTACTATATAGACAAAAGAAGCCTGGATGCAATTTCATTCCTTTTTATGGGATACTGTATCAGAAGACAGAGGTAATATTACTGCCGGTATATCTTTCCCTGTGTTCATGTGCTTGTATTTGCGTTCCACTGTTTTTAATTACACATAAAATTTACATGTGTTTTTGTAGCAAGATGATTTTGGTTGTGACTTCCAGGAAAGACACTCTATGACTATCATTATGAAATAAACAGAAGACAGAACCAGTTTTTAATTTCTTACAAATAGTGTTAGTACATGGGTAATGGAAATGTACAGCTCCATGGGTGAGCATGCCATCAGTGTAATGCATCATAGAGATGGGATACAGATAATTCACGTGAATCACCACAGACCAGTCACCCATGGGGATGCACTGGTAACGCTGACGAGAGTCTGCCCACAAATGCTGCTTGTACCAGGTGCCAGGGTAGGGAATGAAGTGGTGGTAGTGGGGTAGGTAATGACAAAGAATAGAAGGGAAGAGCTACAGCTCCTTTAATGTTGTCCCTGTAAATCCACCCTTCACATTATTCCCCAAATCAACACAGTAGCTGAAATTGAGATTATTTTTGTCACCTTAGTTCAGTTACAGCAGAAAGCTGTTCTCAGTCTTAAATACTGACATGTGCTTGCTACAGTGTAATAGTGCATTGTAGGCAAGAGGGCAACCAGAATAGAAAGAATTGCTCTGCTTCGCTGGACTTAAGGGATGAAATCCTTCCCTTCAGCCTTCTATGGGTAACACTTTACTCTCTGCACTCTGTGCAGAGAAAATATGAAGCAACATTAGCTCTCCCTGCTGCTTTATCTAAGGGCAGACTCCATTTACAAACTGCAAAGCAGCACGTAAAAGAAAAAGCAGTGAGCATCAAAACTGTTGGAGTTAGCCAAGAAAGTGGTGGCAGAAAGAAAGAAGTAAATAAAAATCTTCATTTCATATCATTTTGACCAAAAGCCCCTAATACTGGTTGCCAGAAAAAAACCTCATCAAACAAAACCGACTGGCTTAATACAATCACAGGAAAAAAAAAATGCCCCCAGTATGAATGCTATAACAAATCCAGTTTTTATACAGTACAAGAACATTAATAGTACACTTAGTGAAAATGTATACATTGCATTTGGCACAGTATTTTCTGCTGTACATGACAGGGTACTAATCTACCTTTCGTAACAGTGAGTGCCAAACGCAAGATTTTGTCACACAAAGCAACTGCAATAGCTAATAACACAGCAGAAGTCTGAATACTGATGCAAATCTTAACTGTAAAGAGCTATTCGCAATCTGCAACAGAGTGAAGTACAGGAGAGCTAACGAGGGTCATTACTGGGATGTCATGCTAACCACCTTCCAACCTCACAAACCCTTTTCAGCCAGGTTTTCTGTTAGAGAGCTAGCTCATCTGGCAGGCTAAACCAGAATTCAGCTCCTGCTTTCCATATGCTGCGTTCAGAGCCTCAGATCTTTCTGAAGCAAGCAAGCACATAATCCCGCGGCACCTTCTGACAGCTGTCCCCTGTCCAGCCCTTCCAGCGGTCTGGGCAGGAGGATGGAGTGTGTGTAAGGAGTCATCTTCTTACAGCATAAACATCCACCAGATCTGCTGCTATGGATCCCAGCAGTACCTGTGTTGGGACTGGCAGCAGGAAGGACGAAACTGTCTTGACAGAGGTTAGGAGTATGTCAGCTCCCATTCGCTGGAGGCCAGTCAAGTGACATAAACCTTTACTAACTTCTTAGAGAAGCTACGTCCTCAGGTTGCAAGTACCCACAGAAATATACCCATAGGATGATGGCTATTTGATAAGTATTAGCTACAATGCCATTTGATGTTAAATAAAACTTAGGCCTCTGAGGACAAACCATGGTCACATAACTGTGGAAACTGAGATGTCTTTCCCCCTGCAGTAAAGGATCATGTAATTAATGCAAGCACTAATTAAAATTTAAATAATTTATAATACTATTACTAAAGAACTATATATAGAATGCCAGAAGGCCTAGAAAATCTTGCGGTAATTGAATTAACCATGTCTACGGAGTAACACTAAGCAATCTTCCCACATGCATACCCAAAACAAACAATTCCTGGCCCTATGACATCTGTAACAGAGGAAATGATGCAGGAGAGAACAGAATAATGCTCAATAAGGAATAGGGCCACGTGGCCTGAAGTTGTTCATCAGGAGAGCCACAAGCAACTCAGCTGCATGAAATCACCAAGTTGGAAGAGGACCTCAAGGATCATCTAGTCCAACCTTTCTTGGCAAAATCATGGTCTAGACAAGATGGCCCAGCACTATGTTAAGCTGAATCTTAAGTGCCCAGTATTGAGAAATCCATCACTTCCCTGGTGAGATTATTCCAGCGGTTCATTGTTCTCATTGTAAACATTTTCTGCTTGTGTTCAGTCAGAAACTCCCCGTAACTTGTGCCCATTACCCCTTGTCTTTTCCATGTGACCCCTCATAAAAAGGGAGTCTCCATCTTCTTCTTAGGCAACCATTAAATCCTGGAACATGGTGAGAAGGTCTCCCCTGAGTCTTCTTAAGGCTGAATAAACCCAGTTCTCTCAGTCTTTCCTCATACGACAGGCTTCCTGGTCCTTTGATCATCTTTGAGGCCCTTCTCTGGACCCTCTTCAGTCTGCCCACAGTGTTTTTGTAGAGCAGGGACCAAACCTGAACACAGTATTCCACGTGTAGCTTGACAAGCACCGAGTAGAGTGGGACAATGACTCCTTTCTCTCTGCTGGTGATGCCCTTGTTGATGTAACCCAGCATCCTGGTGGCTTTCTTTGCTGCAGCTGCACACCGTTCACTCATGCTGAGCTTTCTGTCCACCAGGACTCCCAGGTCCCTTTCCACAGAGCTGCTCCCCAACTGGGTAGATCCCAGCCTGTGCTGCACTCCTGGATTGTGTTTTCCCATGTGCAAGACCTTACACTTGTTCTTGTTGCGCTTCATGAGGTTCTTGATAGCCCTCTCTTCCAGTCTATTCAACTCTTCCTGCAGGGTGGCTCTCCCTTCTGAAATGTCTACTTCCCTACTTAGCTTGGTATCATCATCAGACTTGGACAGGGTACACTTGATCCCATCTTCCAGATTGCTTAGGAAGATGCATTTAGCCCAATATCAGTCCCTGAGGAACCCCACTAGTGTCAGGTGACCAGTTTGAAAAGGAGCTATTTAAAAGCACCCTCTGGGTGCAGCCTGTCAGCCAGTTCCCCACCCACCACACAGACCACTTGTCTGGACTGTAATGCATGAGCTTCTCTAGGAGGAGGCTGTGGAAAACTGTATCCAAAGCCCTGGAGAAATTCAGGGGTACAGTGTCCACCATTCACCCCACATCAACCAAGCAGGTTACTTTATTGTAGATGGCATCAGGTTTGTCAAGTATGTTTTGCCCCCGGTGAATCCATGCTGGCTTTTCCCAATCACATGCTTCATTTGACTGTAATGCATGAGCTTCTCTAGGAGGAGGCTGTGGAAAACTGTATCCAAAGCCCTGGAGAAATTCAGGGGTACAGTGTCCACCATTCACCCCACATCAACCAAGCAGGTTACTTTATTGTAGATGGCATCAGGTTTGTCAAGTATGTTTTGCCCCCGGTGAATCCATGCTGGCTTTTCCCAATCACATGCTTCATTTGACCTATGATAGCCCCTAGAGGGATTCACTCCATAACTTTCCCAGGGAACTGAAGTAAGACTGATGGGCCTGTACTTTCCTGGATCCTCTTTTAAACCCATTGTACTGTAGATAAGGGTGACATTAGCCTTCTTCCAGTCTTCTGGGATGTCCTCAAGTGTCCGTGATTCCTCAAAGACTATAGAGAGCATCTTCGCAACAAGGTCAGCCAGGTCTCTTAATACCCTCAGGTGGATACTGCCAGGGGCCATTGATTTGCAGGGTCAACCTTCTGTAATCATTCATATACCAACTCTTTCACTGATGGTGGGTCTGTGTTTGCATTAACCTGATTTTTGCTTGTTATTTATGTACCTGAAGAACCCTTACAGTTTTTGACATGTCTGGCCAATTTCAACTTGAGCTGAACTTTTGCTTTCCTAACTGCATCTCTGCACACCCTGGCAATGCCCTTGTAGTTCTCAACAAGTATTCATCCAAAGGTAGTGATCTGTGCCATGTAAAGCCATGGAACACATGAGGACTATAATGAGAGTAAAGAGCATTTGATACCATTTGAAATGGAATGGGAACTTTAGCTGTGAATCTGAGCATAAAAGCACACTGTCAATTACTTTATGTCTTTAACATGTGAATAGTTGGGTGGTGCTGGCAACTAGCCTACACAGCAACAAGATGGAGTTGTTGACTAAATCATTTGGAGGAAGGGAGGGCATAGCAATGGCCAGAGGCAGATAATGAACAGGATGTTGGCTTGGTACATCTGTTAACGAGAGGTGAAGCAGCAGTTTACAAAGCAGAGAAATTCAACAAGCTTTGTGTTGTTTCAAGACCACTGTAATGCCAGTCAAAACCTAAGGATGCTCACTGCCCCTCAAAGCTCTTGTGTCTTTCTCAACACTTGTCCCCTGTTCAGGAATTACTTACTTCACCTGCTCTGTATCCAATGGCTTCTTTCCTGTTTTCTAACTTCAGAAATCTGACAGTGAAAACTCTTTGCCTTGTCTGCAAGGCTCTTTTCCTGTCTGACATTCATAAATGATTACTTATGGAACGAAAGCTCTTAGGAGTGGGGAGTGGTACAAGAAATTATATTATTGGTGATCATCATGAACAATTTACATGGGAACTTAGAGGAGTGCTTCTCAAACCCAGGCTCCTGTGACCATTAAAAAAAAATACTATTTAATGAGCTCTGTTTTCATTAATGGTGTGAGATAAAGGCTGCTTGCCACCAGGTGAATACTAATAGTCAATCTTTAGGCAAATGAGGCACTCATTCCCTTTATTTTAATATATGATAGATTAAAAGATGCTTTCTTATTTTCCATTTTGTTAAGCGTAAGCTTCACTGCAGGCTCCTTGCTCCAGCAATTGAAAACATTTGGTTTTACCCTAACCCTTTGCCTTTAAGGTTTTATTTCAGGAAAACGTCTTATGATAAAAGAATAAAAAGAGACTTTATGGCAAAATAGCAAACTGCATAGAAAGCTCCCTTCAGTTCAAGTATTCCACTACAGTGTGTGAACTGAGGGAGAACCAGAGCAATGAGCCTAGCTCAAAGCAAACGTGAGGCTGACAGGTGAAGCTTGATGGTGTGGCTATATAAACAAGTTACTGTGAGAAAAACAGGAGGGAAAATTTCCAGCACATTCAGTGAACCATGGGAACTGCCTGTGCATATGTCTCCTCCAGGGGTGAATGTCCAGCTTGCCCTCAGGTGAAAATGGATCTTGCCATTTCCAGTATACAGAGTCACTGGGCTGAAAGAGATACCTGTAGGCAAATAATGAGGTACATCAGCAGAAGCTTATGAGAGATTTCTCCCAAGGCCTGTTGATGGAATTTACTTTGTTGGAAATCTAATATGTGGACTGAGTTACTTGTGATTAGTTTGAAGCAGGAACCAGACTCTAAACACTGGATGGGTGAAGAGAAGATCTCTGAAAGCCACTTATGAATTACAGGGTATGGAAGAAGAAGGACCCAGGATGCAAAGAGGAATATAACATATTCAACTGATGGACTGTACAAAACCCCTTTGCATCAGCAGTTTGGGTAATTATTATATTTGTTGAGAACAAAGAAAATAGCGTTGCAGCAATCAAAGGTACAAAGAGGGTGACAGAACTTAAAGCATTTCAGTTTTTAGGATTAACACAGTGGGATTTATCTTAAGGATCTTAGAAAATAAATACCTGCAGGTTCTAGAAATATCCAATATAAAATTATGTCTAACTAAGGTTTAAATGAAAGACAGGACATCGGTATTTTTCTCAGTACAATAGAGCAGTAAGGAAGGCTTAAAAGGAGAAGATTAAGAGCTCTTCATTACCCATCATCAGCCAGAACTGATAGGTAAGACACCCACAGGGGATGGTAGATTTTAATTTGGACTGAATGAATCACACATGTCACCATGGTCAGTCTCTGTCATCTGCACAGGTACTGTAACTGAATTTATATTTATAAAGGGGGACAAGAGTGAATCAAAGTCAGAACCTGCTCAAATCTCTGTGAAAATTTGGATGGGTTTAGCAGCACTTCCATGTATTGTGCAAACTTTAAGCAAAACTGCAATCATCTTCTAACCATCCTGAGCTAAAATGTTGTTTTGGAAGGCAGAATTTGTACAACCACAGCGAAATTAATTGGGATGACGGAAAAAATACAATGAAATTTTTTTTTCGAGTGTAATTACAATCTCCCTTTAACTCATCCCTTCCTCTTAGTTGCATTTTGTAATTGCATTATTCCAAAGTCAAACTATAATAATAAATTACAATCAGTTAAAGCATGCAGAGGGTTTTGTGGTTTTGGGGTTTTTTTGGTTTGTTTTTTTTTCTTTTTTTCTTTTTCCAAATGCACATATTCCAGAAACAATTCTATTTTGCTTTAAAAGTAAGAACACTCAGTGCTGTGCTTTCTTATTATTGGTGCTCAGAGCACAACAATCATATTTTATTCAGGATACTTACTGTCCCAGATAGGTGCCTGGCAAATTGCTCTTAACATTTTCTAATGCAATTATGGACAGATTGCTTAAAGGTTGAGTCCAATAAATGGAATGGCATTGTGACATAGTTTGTGCTTATTTATAAGAAAACAAACAGCTGTAACCTCCTTGCCCCATCTAATGGAATAGAAAGTCCTTAGCCTGTGCAGCTGTAACCAACAGGTAGTTATATTTTATAATAAAGCTAAAATGAACAAGCCATGAATGAGTGACTAGAGAACAATGACAATTACTGACATTTTTAATTGTACAGCACTAGTTGGTAACTTACAGCCTTTTTAATTACAGGTGGGGTTTTTTTCATATTTAATTCTACTTAGTATCAATTCCTTAATCCAGTTGACCACTTAACTGCATATGCTGACAGATAGAAGAGGCTATACAGAGTGGGAAACAGCAGGAGGAATGGAGACACAGATTTTTGGTAGGACTGCAATCTTAAAACCTTAAAAATACTTCAAATAAAATTGAGGAGCCTTTTCTCCTCCTCACAGACTACAGAAGCCGTGAGATTCAACAGAGCAACAGGACATGGAGTTAGCTAGTTTGCTTATTTGAATTTGTCTTGTGTTCTTGTGCTTTGTTCTCCTTTAATATTGCATAGGGACAACCACCACCATTTAGAAGAATCATCATACTGGCCTCTAATGGGTGCCTTTCTAATTTTTGAAAAGGATCTTACTGATTCAGTTGCAGCTCCAGTGGAAGATGTAATAAATGACTTGGATGATTTTTCTTTGTAATACAGTTAAGAAATTTCTTGGGAAATCACTTGGGATCCATTCGTATCTACAAATGAGTCAAAGCCACAGAAATACACAGAGGGAAGTTTCCCCTCAAACTCCATATGTGCTCTGACATGGAAGCCTCTTCAGGTGGTGGCTTGAATGTCTGGCTTAGGTTTCCAAAGGAAACACACTTGTACTCACATAATGTGACAGGTCCTTGAGCTATTCCCTTCAAGTTTAACTGGAAACTACAGTAGCTACCTTTATATAAACACACAAACAGAAGTGGGATGATCATTCAGCTTTACACTACCATAGATAACAGACAATCAGCTCAAAAGGAAAAGCGTAACAATGGCCATTCTACATTAATGAAGTACAGTGCAGTGAGACCCCGGTCTCATTTTCACTTACCTTACCCTTCATGGTCCAAACCCAGACCCACATAAACTGAGACACCCAACCACAAAGTTAATCTCACACTTTGCTTTCCCCACCCTACAGTTTGGCATTTTGTCCAAAGCTTCAGAGCTTGCCCTACCAATTTTGCTCTGTGTTTCAAAAGTCCTTCAGAATTTCTGCAAGCAGAACTTTACAGCAGCATTCAAAGCTTCCCTTAATTTCCAGAGCTGATCAGGAGGGAAGCTGGCCCTGTAGGTATTAACTGGCAATTTGGATTAAAATGCCTCATTTAAAGAAATTACTCCATGGATGAATGGTTACCTTGCAGGAAGACAAAAATAAACTGAAGGACCATTGAGCTGGCATATGTTTGTGACCTGCAATGCAAGATCCCTGGGAGTAATTGCAAAAAACAGCAAAAAGAAACCTACTTTGCAAAAGCAGCAGGATGAACAACAGGCATATCTCCAGTTTACTTCCAGGGCAGATTTGGCCCAGAGTCTTTCCTTCTTACTGTAGAGAGCTGTGTGAATCTGTGCTTTTATTTTAAATGCATAGCCATCAGGAGGAAGGCTGGAGACCATTTTAACATGAAGATTAAAAGTGAAGCTAAGAAAGAATAAAATTCAGATGGTATGATTTTCCTTATGCTAACACAGTTTCCCCTTTTAACTACAGAGGTGAGGTACAAGACAAGGGAGTGACAAGAGCCAGACTGCTTTTCCACAAGTTTACTACCTCAGTACACAAAGCATACAAAATGTTAAAAGGAATACTTCATTCCCATTTTGAAGGATGGTTAATTCAGGGACAAAGAGATTCGGTGATTTGTTCAGAGGGAGCCTGTACTATAGAGCAGGAAAATACTCTAGAAATCTCATACTCATCCTCCTTTCTCCATGATTAATAATATTATCCTGTTAAAAAAATTTAAAATTGCTTTTCTACGGCACCTGCAAAATATACCAGCTTCCATCTGTTTTTTAACAGACATGTGAAAGAAAACAGTTTCAACACTGAAACGGCCATGACATCCTACCAAAAAAGACTGGTGGGAAGTAATTACAGAGCTACTCTGTAGATACCTTTTGTAAGGTTTGTCAGACTTACACTTGCAGGGCTAATGGGTCAGGCAAAGTCCCATAATGCCGATTCAGATCTGCATCTTACCTGAGCTCTGCCTGCCTAAAGTAGCTTCTAAGCAAGGCAGTTACTCAGACTTAATTCACAGAGAAGGCTCTCTTGGTGTGGCATCACCAATGGGTGTGCTGTTAGAATGCCTCGTCTAACCCTGCTGCAACAAGTGTTAGAGGAAGTTCTTCAACTTTCACAAGTGTTTCTCAAAGCTGTAATCACATACTTCTGCCCTCATTTTTAAAAAAAGAGAAAAAAGTACCCTGTTTCTAATGGCAATCTATTTTAAACTACAATTTCCTGTGCCTGCTGGAAAGGTACCTACTAGCTGATTTGGAAGGTCTAACCAGGTGCATAAAATGAAAGGAAAAAAACCCAGGTTTCACAACACAATTAATCCCTAGTGAATCTTCCTGATTAGCTTATTTTTGTCAGGTAATTAAGATCCCTAGCAAATTACTCACACGCTTAGGTTATAAATGTCATTTATTTCATAAGCCCTTTTTCAAAACCGCCAAATAATACCAAAAAAAAAAAAAAATGCAACAGGAGTGGGTGGATGACGAGGAGATAGTGGAATAGAAAAAGGCTGACAGCTTCTAAAAGGAAAGTGCAACTGTGTGCCACAGACAGGAGAGGAGAGTGAAAATGTGACCTGGAAAGGGAGTAAATGGTAAGACAATTAGTAACCCTGCCCATACCAACCATCAAAACAAAAGGGTCTGCTTCAGGCTTTGCAACTTCACATTAGTCATGTAATCATCATGCCCATTTTTAAGTAGGAGGCCTGTCCTGGGTTCAGCTGTAGCAGTCATTTTTCTCCTTCTTAGTAGCTGGGGCAGTGCTGTGTTTTTGACTTTCAGTCTGGGAACAACGCTGATAACACCGATGGTTTTAGTTGTTGCTCAGTAATGTTTACTCTGACCAAGGACTTTCTCAGTCTCATGCTTTGCCAGAGAGGAGGGGAAGCCGGGAGGAAGCAGAGGCAGGACACCTGACCCAAACTGCCCAAAGGGGTATTCCATACCACAGCACGTCATGCCCAGTATAGAAACTGGGGGGAGTTACCTGGAAGGCCCAGATCGCTGCTCGGGTCGGGCTGGGTATCGGTCGGCGGGTGGTGAGCGGTTGTGTCCTTTTCCCTTGTTATTCCTCTTATCATTATTATTGGTAGCAGTAGTGGTTTGTATTATACCTTAGTTACTGGAGAGCTGTTATCTCAACTTGTGTGAGTTACATTCCTCTGATTCTCTTCCCCGTCCCTGCGGGAGCGGGGGGAGGAAGAAGTGGGACAGTGAGTGAGCGGCTGCGTGGTTCCGAGTTACTGGCTTGGCTTAAACCACAACAAGGCCCTATTTCCCTTCCCCCCTCCCCGCCCTGTTCTCCATGCAAAGTGATGCTTCTCCAGTCTGGAACTGCCTCTACAGTGCTCACAGAGGCCTCAATCTAAGGCAATGCCTCTAAATTCTACGGGGAGACAAATTACAGTAAATAGGAGAGAAAGACAAGAAAGAACTCCTAGTCCCAGGGAATTTTCCCATCCATGTACATCATCTATCTTTTTTACTAATACATTAATCCACTAAATAAGGATTTAAGAAAAAGAAATGTTCTTGCTCTTTTTAAAAGCGTTTACACAACTGACTTTTTTTTTTCCCTCTGAACATTTCATTGCTCTGTTTATGGTTCTTTCACGACCTACAAAACTCAAACTTTTAAAATAAACCCCTTGAGTTCCAGCAAAAGGGGTTTTATCTCCTTAATTAATACAAGTGTCTCTAATACAGTTCACAAAACTTAAAATAAAGCCCATAAGTGTACTGTGGGTATTTGATGATGTTTGTCTCCTTTATTAGTCATGTGATACAGTGCTGCAATGTTTTTTTCACCTTGGGTTTTGAACTATTCTCTCTGGACCTTAACTGCTAGCTGATGGGCTCAGGATTGCACTCCTTCTCCCCCTCCTTCCTGCCTGCCAAACTTTCACCAAGCAGGATGCTCTGGCAAGTATTTTGAGACACACATTTTCAGAAGGGAGGCACCATCAAAACTGGCAGAGACTATCCCTGAGCATTACCACTGCTGCGCCGACAGCATCATCAATGTACAGCATATTTGTGTTCTAGAAGATCCCAGATCAGGCACGGCCTGAGCTGCAGCTGGATGCTTACAGCCAGCTTTTGCACTTCCCCAGTTCCGGGGGTTATATGTGCAAAGCCGTACATCACAAAACAGATGGAATAAAGTCTCACTCAATGCTGGTTGCCTGGAGTCCCTAAGGTCTCACCGCTCACCCAGCTACCACGCTCTCTGGTGTCCCAAGCTTGGCCCCTTGTGGTGGCAGTGAGGAACTTGCTGCAACTATCTTGGCGCTTCCTAAGGGCGCTTCCTAAGGTATCTTCACCTCTCCAGGGGTTAAACCCACACATTCATAATAGACAGGAAATTGGACACTGGATATCATACTTCTTACATGTCTAATCTTAATCTTCCCACTGTTAATCAGAAGCCCAACCTTGAAACATATTTGTCTGAAAAAAGTAAACAACAAAAAAATCATAAGGGTTGGAAAGATGGCCTGTGCCCCCACGAACCTTACTTAATTGCCTTTATTTTTTCTATCGAGAAAAAATAAAGCCCATAGATGTGCTGCAAGAAATGAAAATCTAAGTGGCAGATTAGCAATATTCTCTGCCAATATCAGTTAACTCTGAGATCAGGAGGAGGCTGTGGAGTTTTGCAGCATGATGCAAATGCTCTGCACGTGTCCACACCTCACACTCTGGGGCAGCCAGATCACATTTTGCTCCAGAACTGACTTGCGGGGGTATTGCTCATCTCCTATCACATTCAATGAGAAAAAAATCCTGTGTGGCCCTGAAGCCAGAAGTTAAGTAACAGGGCTCCATTACCATTGCAGCATGTATTTTGAAAGCCAGCCTGAAGCCAGCATATTTTTCTGACTTAAAGAAATGTTGACTCCTACCCTGAGGGCAGAGGGAACACATAGTAAGTACCACCAAATGAATTATTAATTGCTCAGGTAAAAGAATCAAGCCCATTCCATACTGAACTCCACTAGGATCCCTCCAGGCTCTCTATAAGATATTGACAAGATAGATATCAGAATTCGGAACACTATTTGCAGAGCTAACCAAAGTGAAATATATAACTGTAAAAATGGTGTTGCAAGAATGAATTTAATGTTGTGAGATGCAAACATTGCTAATTATTTTACTGCCTACATGAAAGCAGTGCTCCTGTGATACAAAACAAACAGGAGCAACATTTTGGTCAACCAGAAAGGAGGGAACTGTCAGCAAAATCTAAGCTAAGAGAAATTTGGGTGGTGGTGCCTGTGAACCAAGTGCAGGCAGTGAGATATTTTTCAGTTTAGTTTTAGTCTTAACATGCATTTCATCAAACTGCCAGATAAATTTTGGGTTTTTCCTCTCCCTCTTTGATTTACTCCCCTCTACAGAATCACTGTGTAAATCTCCAGTTTTAGCTGCCTTGGAGACAAAGTCACACGACTGAGAAATGGTATATTGCCTAAAAAAAGGTAGTGCATCATGAAAGCTAACATATCTAATACCCTGCTGAGTATCTGATTACAGGTTACAAATGTGCAGTGACAGTAGGCCAAAGTTTATGGATGGATACTGCTCGTGGTGAGTTCTCTCCTATTTCCCTAGAGCCAATCGGCAGCCTTAGCACTGCAGTACTTATGCTGCAGTCCATGCAGTTGTAAAGAGAAAAGCATGATCCTTCTCTCGTTCTCTTCCCCACAAACTGAAAACCCCACAATTTTCTCCACTCAAGTTTAGTACATTTTTCATGTTTGCTGGTAACTTCTACCTGCAGGAAACTAAAGATGAAAAGACAGTTCTGAGTGCAATAGCTGATGGCACTTCTGCAATCTGCATGTTATGCCTACTATTTTTACCTCCTCCTTGCTGGGTGTGAGCTTGCTAAAACTTGTTCAGCTTGGGGTTGACCTCTGGTAAGTGCTATGCAAGCATAAGATGATTTCTACATGGTCCAGGAAAGAAGCAAGCACATACTCTGCAAATTGCTACTTTACAGAATCATAGAACATTTCAGGATCTTCTGTGTTTGGTAAAACAGCACAGAAGTTAAAAGGAACTGAAGTAGGCAGATGGGACTGTAAAATAATCTCATTAACGTATTTGCAGAAGAGGTGAAATTTAGCACCCAGTCATGCGCAGAGAAAGCACCAGTCCACAGACCTCTTCTGCTCTGTCCTAGAATCCAGACAGATGAAGCACAAACAGGATCAATGAGGAAAAAATGGAGAGAGCAGGGACTTTGTATGAAAAATATTTGCTCTGTGTCTGAAGAAGCTCTATATTCATCAGAGCAGCACAATCAGAATTACCTCTCATGACAGCAGAAGTAATAAGAGAGAAAAGATTTTGCCACAGAGCCAAAATGAGGAGGCCTCTCTATCACCCCTGGCCCAGTGGGAGAAGTCAAATCTTTCAACTGCAGTGAAATTCAACTTGATTAAAGAAAGACACTAGGCACTGGCAATGTTTGTGTTCTGGAAGTTATCATCAGAGAATTACTGGGTTTTCAGGTACACCTCAGGCACTCTGCTTATTGTGGAGAATTAGACTATTTGCATGCTCTTCAATGTACCTATAGCATTTACTAAATACAACCATTAACATGATATACATTGCTTCAGAGCTCCAGTTGCTTAGAGAGCTCACGAAGGATATTCCTTCTCCTCATGAGCTGCCTTAGAGCAGATTGACATTCCAAGATGACATGCCAGATGCTTGGTCTGACTGCTATACCTAATGGAAATGTCTTAAGGCAGACGGATTGCTAATCTGGGAAAAGAAAAAGAACTTCCTCTAAAGAACTTCCTCTACTCTACTCTTGTGAGACCTTACTTGGAGTATTGTGTACAGTTCTGGTGTCCTCAACATAAAAAGGACATGGAGCTGTTGGACCAAGTCCAGAGGAGGGCCACGAGGATGATAAGGGGACTGGAGCACCTCCTGTACGCAGACAGGCTGAGAAAGTTGGGGCTGTTCAGCCTGGAGAAGAGAAGGCTGTGTGGAGACCTCAGAGCAGCCTTCCAGTATCTGAAGGGGGCCTATAAGGATGCTGGGGAGGGACTCTTCGTTAGGGACTGTAGTGGTAGGACAAGGGGTAATGGCTTTAAACTTAAAGAGGAGAAGTTTAGATTAGATATAAGGAAGAAGCTCTTCACAGTGAGGGTGGTGAGGCACTGGAATGGGTTGCCCAATGAAGTTGTGAATGCTCCAACCCTGGAGGTGTTCAAGGCCAGGCTGGACAGAGCCTTGGGTGACATGGTTTAGTGTGACGTGCCCCTGCTCGTGGCAGGGGGGTTGGAACTAGATGATCTTAAGGTCCTTTCCAACCCAAACCATTCTACGATTCTATAAAGCATGGGCATCTCACTGCTAATAAGTCTCAGCTGATGAGAATTCCCGATTGTTGGCCCCACTGGCACCTCCTGTGCACAGGCACTGAGGCAACTACTGAAATGTGTTAAATATTAAGAAGCAGCAAAGATTTCCAGAAAACCATTGGTGTTTTCTTAGAGGAAACAATTTCTTTAGGAAAGAAGAACTGCCACCTTACCAGCTATCTTTCAAACACATACAGATCTTCCTCAGTTAAAAAATAAATAAATAAATTAATAAGAGCTCATGCTTTTTTTCTTGCAAAGAGAATGTTTGTCAATAGCCTACTTTTTGAACTCCTAACACCATAAGACAGCCCTAAACAAAACCTGCTGCTGCTGTTACAGCTCATCACTCAGTAAGAACTCTCTCACAAGTCCATCCTTTAATGGGACTATTCTAGAAGTCTTCTGGCCATTTTAACCAGATGGCTTCACAATCTCCAATGAAAGCTTCTACCAAATGGTCCATTTGAATAATCCCAGCTAACACTTACGTCCATCTTTAAAAGTATAGCATAGAAAAAAAAGGTGTAAGTTACAGTAAAATAGCAGTTGTAAAGGATAAACAGTTGGTTTATCACTCTTACAATGAGAGTGATAAGCCAACTGTTACTGCTTGATGCTCCTTCCCAGTAAAAAATAACCTCCCCACACATTAGCTTGAGCACTTCATTTAGCAAAACAAACAACTAAAAGTAGATTTGTCTGCTTTTATAGTTGCCAAACACCCCACATAAAAAACACTAATCTCTCTTAATACAGCAAGGACACAGGCAAATTTATAATGACCTATTGTCACAAGAATAATAATAAAAATAAAACAATTGCCATCAATACTAAGATGTATGCTGTCCTTTTCATTGTCACTTTCCTGATCTTCATTCTTTTCTAAACTTAGTCCTCTACTCATCAATGGGAATTTTGGCCAAATGGAACTTTGATTTGGTAAAAATGGAAAAGGACTGGGTTAATGAGAAAAAACAGAATAAAACTGAGAGTGTATTTTTTAAGAATTAAAATCATATCACTAATAGTAACTTGTGATAACAAATGCTGATTTCAGTGATTTACCTCCTGTCATGTGGTTTGTTTTAAGGTTACTTGAGCTGGAGAGACTCAAGCAAGCATTCGAACTACTACCCTCATTTCTGTTGTTCCCAGCAGCTCTGATTTCAGACTTTTGATTAAATCTGAAATTGCCTTGTTGGTGTTGCTGGAGTAAAAACTCACTTTAGTCTGTGAAATGCAGCAGCAGTACTGTTGAGAAAACAAAACCAAACCAAACCAATTTATACAAGTAAATGAGAAGTACCGCATGACAGAATTTCTGTAGTTCTATATGGGAGGAATTAAAAGTAAGGACATTTCTATAACAGTCTGGGAAACTCTTGATGATAATCTGAACTGAAAATACCAGCTAAGCTTCCCAATATGAAAGCATTTTACCTACCATGCCCAGTTCAGGTTGGAGCTACAGCATGGTATGAGTTGTATTACATCAGTTCTTCACTGAAAGCACAGAAATCTCTCTCAGACATTACCACTGGGGAAGACATTAAGCTGCCAAACACACTTTGGTAGTTTGTCATGAAAAAACTAAAAGCTTTCCTTTTCAGGGTGGATATTTTATCATTATAGTTGAGCCCAGAATTCTTGGGAAGGAGGGGGTGAAGGAGCCCTTTTATTAGCTCCAGATTGGTCACTTGTGATGTGATGGTCACACCATGACCAGTGCTGTGACCGCTACTGAAGAGAGCGGTGACTCCTTTCCCTTCTTCTCTCTCCCTCCCCACAGGTAATTTTCGGTGCAGGTAGTGACATGAATAAGGTGAAAGAACAGACATTTTATGGATCATTTTTCATAGTTATGCCAAAGCTGGATTTAAAAAAACTTTAAAAAATTCTTGAACCATTTGAAAAATCATTAGCTTGAGGTGATGTATTTATTCCTACTAGAGCTAAAATGGAGAATAACAAAGTTTTCAGTTTCCTGGAGCAAGTGCCACATATTGGAAGATAGTAAGCACAGCGGTAACATCACAAATTATTGTAAATTGAGTACATAGCTGTAATTGTCATTTCATTCTTTCCTGATAGATATTAGCTTGAATTTGATTACATTTTATGTGAACTAAAGCGGTGTTAAGAGTAAATAAATATGCAGCTCCCTGAAGGAAGCACACAATGGTTAGGATACGGAACAGGTTATTGAGGTTGCAGGTATCCATCAGCTAAGAGCACACCAGGAAAGTAAAAAATGAGTCAGGGTTTCTGTTTGTTCCTGACTGTACCATTGATTCCCTATATGACTTTTTAAAAGTAATTTACAACGTGCGGTTTTTGCTAAGAATTTCGATATGTGCACACTTGAAGATCCCCAAAGTTTGGACATCAGTGCAAATTAGTTTGTCATTACTGGAACTGGCAACTAATTTAGGAGATAGTGACACAGACTAGAGAAAAAGATGTCAAGTTTAACAAGTCATTGCCATTAGAGCGTGGTCCTTTTGAGAATAGACCTTCTCAGAGATATAGCTTGTTCATCTGCTTTTTAGTGTTCCAGTGGGCAGAAGAATAGTAATATCTCTTCTACGGATAAAAAGCAGGAGTAGCAAGTTACTGTGTCAGGTTCCTGCAGTCCTTAGCACTGGGAACAAAGATGGATATAGCCAAAACCTGCTGCTCACATGGAGCTCTGACCTGACAGATCAGCCCTCACTATTCCCAGTAGCCAGAGGCCATGTGAGCATAAAATTGTCTTTGAAATTGGCAAGGTATTTTACAATTGCAGTGCTTTTATGTGATTGCTTGGGTGACCTGCTTGAGCAGGCAGATTGGACTAGATGACCTCTGGTGGTCCCTTCCAACCTCAACCATTCCATGCAACCCTCAATGCATTCCATGCATTCCATGATTCTGTGATCCTGTGAATATACCAAGTGGTATCATCTACATAAATAATTCTAAAATGCCTCAGATGACTTTCATTGTAAGAAACAGCTGTTACTTCCAGTTGAAATCTACGTCTGCTCCAAATATTTTGTGCCTTATACTGAAGCAGCAGCAAACCTGAGCAACAGAAAACATGGCCTGCAAAATTTTGACCTAAGCAACCCAGCACAATGAAGGCTCTGTTGTGATGAACATCTGTTGTGATGCTTCTGTTGACTAGGGACCAGATCTTTTTCATGATGGCTCACCTGGCTCTGCATATCCTACCTAACGAGGATACTCAGACACCCCATTTAGGCAAATCAGCTCTAAAGAATCTCTGCCATCTCTGCATGAAATGGGATAAAAACCCATTTAAGGAGATATAATGAGAAGTGAAGAAGGAAGAAACAAAGTGAAAGGAAATACACATTAGAGTAGCCGGTGGATTACCTTTCCAGTGACAGGGTCCCTGACTGGTTCTTGAACTCCACTGCTTCACTTCTAGTATGTGTTTCAGTCGTGCTCTGATCTTTAGAGTCTGGCTGCTTCTCCTTTGTGAGGGGAAACACAGTGCACAGAAAGAAGTGCATGTGAGTGAAAAAAAATAAATAAGAAAATCAATGATCCCAGTTCTGCATTCAACCATGACCATGTTTAGTCATAAGCTAAAAAAGGTGAGCACAATTTAAATCAAATTTTTCTTTCATTCAAACTCCAGGCTTAGTTTTAGCCTGCATACAGCATTCTTGCCTGCATATAATTTCCCAGGTTGTTTCATCTGGCAGTGACGTTTTTATTCACAGTATTGTGTTATATGCTGATAAACACCTGCTACATCCCTCTCTTGAGGGTGACTGCATTTCTGTCGTGGGTGAAGTGATTCCCCTACCCAGGATAATCTGTAATCAGCTGTTCCTCTTTTGGAATGAAAGGTGATATACAAATGTAACTGGTATTAGAGTGCCTGTCTTTCACTTACTCTTGCAATATGAGAAAACATGTTTTCTTACAATACATTTCATCTATGGAAAAAGCACTTTCCGAGACATCTTCTACCTTGCTGCTGACACATATTAGCATCTAAAGCAGAAAAGCCCTCTATTATTATTTTTTAAATAATGAAAACACTATTCCTTCTCAAACCTGTCACCTGCTATAGATCTTAATCAGTTTCAATCCCATTATGACAATGCTTGCTGCAGTGAAACAGGGTTTGGGAAGAATTTGGCACCCAGGGAAAGATTATTTTCTTTTCAGTGGGATCCACAGCATTAAAAAAGAAATAAAAAATAGAAGCATATGCCCTCCAATATATTTTATAGAATGCTAAATGTCAGAAATGTACATAAACCAAATCCTGGACAGTTTTCAGCTTCCCATTAAAGTTCTGCCTTGGAAGCCGTTACTAGGGCAGACTGCCAGATACAAAGAGAGCAGATACATTGTTAAGAAGGACACAATTTTTTTATGTCTTTTCCCTTTAGAAAGTTGTTGCAGTCAAATGATGCATGGCTGCTGGCACTTAAACAAACAATGAAGCAGACACCGGGGAGTTTTCTTTTTGTTCTAAATCATCTTGCCCTTTCTCCTCTACTTAGCCATGAACAGTATCACAGCAGATAGACCTCCGAGACTCCCCTGACCTTTGGTCTCATTTGCAGATGATTTTTTCCCCTTTTAAATTTCTTGATCACCTAAAAAACACCCTACAGAAGAACAACCTGTAGAAAATCAGGTATTTGCACAGAAGTTGGTTGCTTTGCTGGAAGTTCCCTGTGATGCTCATGGGCCCTCTTCATGCATCTTCCTCGCCCAGCTTACTATCTTTCAATTGGCAATATTTGATTTTTTATGGCAAATCTGAAACCCAACCACACATTCTCAAGAGACACAGAAGGATGGCATCTCTGAGATTACAACAAATATCTGAAATCCCATTGCCTGCCATTGCAGCAACAACATTGAGGGGAGGACAGAAGATGAAACTACCTTTGTCCATTGCACCACTCCTCTTGTGAGACCTCACTTGGAGTACTGTGTGCAGTTCTGGTGTCCTCAACATAAGAAGGACATGGAGCTGTTGGAGCAAGTCCAGAGGAGGGCCACGAGGATGATAAGGTGGCTGGAGCACCTCCTGTGTGAAGACAGGCTGAGAAAGTTGGGGCTGTTCAGCCTGGAGAAGAGAAGGCTGCGTGGAGACCTCATGGCAGCCTTCCAGTATCTGAAGGGGGCCTACAAGGATGCCAGAGAGGGGCTGTAGCAACAGAACAAGGGCTGATGGGTTCCGATTAAACAGGGGAAGTTCAAGTTAGATATAAGGAAGAAGCTCTTTACTGTGAGGGTGGTGAGGCACTGGAACAGGTGCCCAAAGAAATGGTGAATGTTCCATTCCTGAAAGTGCTTAAAGTGAGGCTGGATGGGGCCTTGGGTGTCATGGTCTAGGGTGAGGCACTCCTGCCAATGACAGGAGGGTTGGAACTAGATGATCTTAAGGTCCTTTCCAACCCAAATCATTCTATGATTCTATGATTGTGCCAATGGCTGGCAGAGTAATCCTAGATAAACCATCTGATATCTCAAGTCATCTTTCTTATGCCATGAAATGGGGGTCATAATTCCTGTATTTTTCAGCCCATTTTAAGAGTATAAGATCTCAGTGTACATGCAAATATAGTTCCTACACCAACAATTGAAAACCTTAAGTCAATTAAATGTAAGCCACAAAATACTGTCAATGCTCCAACCCTGGAGGTGTTCAAGGCCAGGCTGGACAGAGCCTTGGGTGACATAGTGTGTGGTGCCCCTGCTCATGGCAGAGGGGTTGGAACTAGATGATCTAAAGGTCCTTTCCAACCCTAACTATTCTATGATATATTTGGCATAAAAAGCTTATTGGGGTTCAGGAAATAACCAGGTTGAAACTTAAATTGCTTCTGGCTTTAATGAAAAATGCTAACATCCCATGCTATTTGACCTCTGTCAAATTGGTGTATTTGGATAAAAAAGAAAAGCATCAGTAATCCCATTCTTCTGTTCAATATCAGTAATTGTCAGTCATTAAACAAATTGACAAAAGGAACCGGCAGCCTTGTCGCATCACTGTTTGCCATGTTTGTGCTATGTCATTGCTTCATTGTAGACTGAAGTGAAGGGTAAGGTGATTGCAAATATGCTAATCAAATCCAATGCACATTATTCTGATCCCTTCTTACGGTGAAGTACTTCACCCTCCTTTTGATCTGACAGCTGCTGCAAACATCATTGTGTAACCAAACCTCTAAGAAGATAAAAACAGCTGTGTAAGCAAAGTCACTCAAGAACAATCTCCTTCCTTGTATGACCAGCGTGCACATCTACACAAATAAGGGACTCAAATGCTTCACGTTAGCTCTCTCTTTTCCTTTAGGTAATGACTTCAATAATTTGTTCAAATGCTTTCTTCTCTTCCCATCTTTGATTTATTTTTTTTTTTTAATTAACCATTTTAGAAAGATCCTAAAGTACTGACAAAGGCAGCATCCAGCTCTCTGAAGAAGGATGGCCACAAACATGATGCTAGGGTGCAACAGCATGACCCTCTCAGGTACCTGGAGTCTCTTAATGAGCAATAGCAGTCAGCAGCATCTGCCTCTCTAGACTAAGAAATAGAAGGTAAAAAGAAGGTTGCTGAAGAATTCTTTGTTCCAGATGGCAAAGCAGTACCTCCTTCCTCTTCCCAGATACTTAGCTGGCTAAGAGAGGCAGCACCCATTATACAGGCTGGTTTCTTAAAGAGGGCAGGACTTCAAAAGAAGCCACATAGGAGGAACAAGAAAAGGAGACCAGAAGGCCTCTTCTGCTTATAGCACTGCTGCCTCTGTTTCTGCCACTGCTCCAGCGACCTAAATGCCTCCCTCACTTCCCCTCCTACCCTGCAAAAACTCCTCTACCTTAGTGAGATCTCTTTTTTTCCCCCCGAGCACATAGCCTTTCTCAGAGAAGCAACACCCTGCAACAACTGCTGCCAACCATCTGCCAACCATGCTGCCAAGCAGAAGAGGCCTTCTGGTCTCCTTTTCTTGTCTTTGTATTAGCGTGAACACCTTTGCTGCCATCAGTGCAGTTCTCTTACCTCACATTTCTCCTTGACAGGGTGGTAGCAGAGCCATTGCATCCTCTTTGGTAGCTGTTAGTACTTGCCAAGAAATTTCCAGTCTTAGAAGCGCTTCTCTCTCCAGAGTATCCCATGTTCAGAGCATAGTGTGAGCACAAGGCATTTCTAGTCAAGCCACTTCTCTGCTGCAGCTGCATCTCTATGGGCATCTTTGCTCTTCTCTCATTCTCACTACTGCACTGATCACAGCTTATTTCCTTCAAGGGAGATAACAGCTTAACAGTCTTCAAGCTAAAGGAGATATACAAGTCTACATCTGCTGAAAATGTGGCCCTTTGTCAGGGAAAGTGAATTATCACAGATTCTTCCCACATGATGCAAGTTCTGAGAAGCAATATAGCACAGGTTTTCCCTAGAAGCTAAAACTCTAAATTTCTTTTCCTAGTTGCCCTTATTGTGACTCATTTCTGATCACACTGTTTGGAAATAAAGTAATCCTTAACACTTATATGCAGTACATAGTCATGCCAAAATTAGAAACACACAGTCACTTAAATTACACTCAGAAATCTATAAATCATGGGATTAATAGTGATCCTTAGGTAACTGTTCAAATATATACTGCATCTCTGGAGATACATGGAGCATATGGCTCCAAGCTCAGGTCTCAACAACATTTATATTCACAATGGACTTTTGCTAAGAATCAGGGTAGAAAGAGTATGTCTATAAAGGAAGCCCAGATTTGCTTTCTTTCTACCTCACCAAAATTTTGACCCACACAATGTTATTAGTAGTCTAATTATATTAAATAGTAAAAGGTGAGAGGACCTGGTTTCATTTTGCATGTCCTCTTTTATTTCCCAGCTCCTCTGCTTGCCTTCTTGTAGCAGTATAGAACTCGTTGCTTTTCTATACCTCATTTATATACCATTTATATATCACTTCTACTGTAGACTAGTATGAGTTTCACATCAGAAAGTCTGAATGCACTAAAAATTCCTTAACCCTTACACCACCATCGCATTCTTATCCTCAATTTATGACCTGATAAAGGTTACGAAGATGCAGACAAATACAGTCATACTGCAATTTCCTATGCTGATGGTAAAACAGAAGCAAAACAGTTTTGTTTATATGTGGAGGAAATGTGTCCTAGAGGATACCTTTTACATTGATGCTTCACTGTTCTTTTAGGAGCTCTTTACCAATACCTTGCATTCCCTCAATTGCTCAGCTGGGCTCTATTAAAAATAAATATCTAGCTACTGCACAGGGTGGTTTTGTATTTAACAATACTGGATTTTAATTATCTTTTCCTCTATTTCCCTTAATTTTAACCATCTTATTGTTTATCTTGATAAATTAACTATTCTTTTCTCCACTTACATATTATCTCTCCAGCTAATCATTATTATGCACTACTTCTACTAAAGCTACCTTTTTGACTTCCCCTGTTACTACTTACTTTTAAAATCTCTCCTGCATTTTTCAATAGGATCCAGCCTAAAACTCTGTGTAAGCAACTGGGTGCCATAACAGAGATGAGGCTGCATTTTGTCCCTCAGAGAGACAAAATACCTTCCCAGTTTCTGGTCTGACCTTTAAAAAGAAAGTTTGCTGGAAAATGAAGGCATGGGCTATGAATTACACACAATTTATACACAAGATGACTTGCCTCATCTGTACTATATGGCTTCCCAGTTGGTTTGGCAGCAGCCTGAAAATGCAAAACAAGAAGAGCATCTGGACATCTTTTTAGTACCGTCAGTAAAAGCACTTCTCTGCAGATAGAGGGCTCCGGGGCTCCATCTCAGCAAGGCTGACCTCACACAGCAATTGACAGCTAGCTCATCCCACAGAAATTAGTATTACTTCTTATATCCTGGGGAAGGGTGACACTGAGTTGCTCCTGCTCCCAACCATGCCCTTTCTCTACCCAAAGCCACCATGAACCAACTCATACAAAGTTCAAAGGAACAGACTGCCACTATCCCTCCTCTTAAGAACAGCTTTCGTCACTTCGATGGGTTTTCAGCTTCTCTGTGCTTAAAGTAAAATTTCCTACCAACAGATTGGTGAAGTGTAGCATTTTCTCTGCTCAGCTCTTCTGAGGTAAAGAAAAATATCACTGGCCCTGTCTTCCTTATAGAAGGATTTTTTCCACGTGCATTTGCATATACTACTGCTGACCACAGGCTTGCTTAGAGAGCTTACTTCTGCTGCTCTTTTGTACCTGACTCCAATTCCCTTTCTTCTTTCCTACAGTCCCTAGTAAACCCACTGCATCCCTGCAAAATGTGAATGAGACTATTAACCTTTCTATTGCTTGACCAAGCATGTCTGGATACTGTATGTCCACAATTAGTGCCAGAGACATACATTCCTGAGGAAAGAGCACACCGAAGTGGAGCCAAGGGCAAGTGCATACTATATACACTTTCCCAAGCTGATGATAAATACGATATTGTACTCTTGCAAGAATGATGTCTGTGTGTACCTGAAGCAACTGCTGTAGATGAACACCATGAATTTTGACAGCTTGGAAAGTGACTACGAGAAACAAGCACAACATTACTGTAGTTTCATGAGAACTGGTGGTCATATGTGGGTCTAGAAACACAGCAGACAAAATCATCTGAGACCAGCTTTCAGAGAAAACAATTACCCCTCACTTTAGAGAGGGTTTACTGCTTGAATCAGACTTGACTCTACAAAGCCTAGAGCCATTGCTAGTGAACTGTCTCAGCAATGGCAGAAGAAGTGAAAAATGCTAAGTCAGGGTATAGCAAGCACTGTTCAAACTGTGCAGCCGTTCCAGATGGGGGTTTAAAGTGCAGCCTACAGAAAATTACAATACTGCAGGTACATGCTCAGCAGACTCCAAATACACAGGGAAAACTCTGCTACCATTGTGTCTGCACATGGTATATTGGAAATTAGGCTGGATGTCCTGCAAGAGCTATCCAGTGCAAACACTGCATGAAATTGGACACTTTGTGAGAGTATGTCCTAGTGCTCCAAATGAGCAATAGGTATGTGAAATTATTTGTGCCAGAGGTTCCTGTTATGAGCGTCAATAGAAATAGCCCTAGATTCACTGTGCATGTAGCTACGTATACTATTAATGTTGCTGCTCTATCAGGAGAGCCACAAGCCAATGAACTGATGCTAATTCTGAGCTCTGCAGTCTCTATACTACCCAAATCTGCTTATTTGCAAAAACATTGGAATTTTGCCAGTTACAGACCTGAGGTTATGCCTAGTGAGCTAGCTATGGCACTGAGCTCTTCTGCTTGGTTACCTGCTTGTAATTACGACTTTGGGTTCTGTATTTAGCAGCAGTGCTAACGGCAGTTTCCTGTACTGAATATGTAAATAATAAATAAGTATATTACTTCAGCATCAAATATAGTACATCACAGGCTGCAGTTTTACCTATTTTGATTCTGAGAGTACTGAGAAGGTACTGTGTAAAATATTTTTTCCAGAATTCCAGTTCAGCATCATATAGTGCCTGTAAAATAAAACTGTATCACCTACCATTTTCTGGAGAGATGCTGCTTTACACAAGCTTGAAACAAAGGTCCAGAATGACATTATCAAAGAAAATGAAACTTCTGACTGGTGCTCATCAACAGTGGTGACAAAGAAGAAGACTGGAAAGATTCGTCTTTGCATGGACTTGAGAGCTAATCTAAGTTATAATGATCGATAGTCATCACCTGAACACCAAGAAGCCGTGTCTGCAGAACTCAATGGTATAAAGGACCTCTTCACCCTTGATTTACAGTATGGATGAATAATACCACAGGAAGAGAACAGAGACCTCACAATAGTTAATACATGCTGGATTTTATCCCGATTTTGTACATGTGCATTAACAGGCATGTATCTAACACCCATTTCTCATCACAGAATAATAATCATGATTCTCAGCTACCAGCCTTGTGGTTTTACTGGAACAGAAGAGCAGAAGTGGAGTTTTACCAAATTCCTCTTTGGCAGACAGCAAATGTCTTTGTTTTTTCCTAGGCACATCAACTTTCTCCACTGAGACTAAAGCCTGACCTAGACAATGCCATTCTCCTTAAGGAACTCCTATCACCACAAGCCCCACATTTTTAACTCTTGCATCACAGCACAAGATATCATATCTTGACTATGTTTTCTTGGTGGAGGCATTATGAGCACTAGTTTGCAGAATCTCATGCTTGTTCTTGAAAATGCTGCATTAGTAGTTTCAAGATGTCTTGAAGAGGGATCTAGACAGATTGGAGCATTGGGCAATGATTTATGGGATGAAATTTAACAGTTCTGCATTTAGGATGTTGTAATGCTGGGCACAAGTATAAACTGGGAGAGGAGTGGCTGGAGAGCAGCCCTGCAGAAAAGATCTGGGGTGCTGCTTGACCACAGGCTCAGAATGAGTCAGCAGTGTGTCCTGGCAGCCAAGATAGCAAACCACTTCCTGGGGTTCATCAAACACAGCATAGCCAGCCAGCCAGCCAGTCAGAAAAGGTAGTTGCCCCACTGTATTTGGTATTGGCGTGGCCTCACCTTGAATACTGTATGCAGTTCTGGGACCCATACTTTAAGAAGGATGTGATGGTTCTTGAATGCATCCAGAAGAGGGGAACAAAGCTGGTGAAAGGGTTTGAAGACATGCCCTATAAGGAGCAGCTAAGGACTTCGGCTTTGTCTAGTTTAGAGAAAAGGAAGGTGATAGGAACATCATTGCTCTCTACAGCTTCCTGAGGAGGGGAAGTGGAGAAGGAAGTGCTGATCTCTTCTCCCTGGGATCCAGTGATAGGACACGAAGGAATGGTTCAAAGCTGTCCAATACTGGACATTAGGATGCATTTCTTTACCATGACAGTAAAGACTTCCTAGAGAAGTGGTTGATGCTGCAAGCCTCTCAAGTGACAATGCCCTTAATAACATGCTTTAACTTTTGGTCAGCTCCAGATTGGTCAGGCAGTCAGACAGATATTCACTGCTGGTCTCTTCCAACTGAAATTATCCTATCACACTTGAAAGACAGTTTTGAAAGACTACTGAAAGTGCTTGTATTACCTATGGTTGTGACTACAAATGCTGCAGGATCATGAGACGGATGTATTATCTATCCCCTTCTCAAAAGCAGACAACACTGTATTTGAATGCTTAGATAATCTGCATATTTGAATACTTACATATTGTTACAGAATGCATGTACTACAGAAAAATGCAGAAGTAACGTTTGGGACCTTAAATTCAAATACCTTAGAGATCACCGCTCTTTGATCAATCAGGAATGACTTATGTAGGTAGGAATGTAAATTGTCTGGTGATTAGCAAACTAACCTGTATGGAAGGAACTGAAAACCTGATGACCTTCCTTTGTTGCCTTACCACTCAGTACAGGCCTGGAGAGAAAATGACTTGGTATCATTGGTTGCAGTATTACCAATACACTACCACAGCTGCAGGAGAGTGATTTAAAGATCTTTGCTTAGTGGATAAGATTTAAAAAAAACCCCTTACTTTATGTTCTTGGCAATCCCAAATGATACTGTTCCTAAGGGTACTACTGCAACACTTCAGAATTCAGAATGAAATATCCTTATAAGATATGTGATTTAAAGTTATTGACTTACCATTCCTAAATGCTTAAGCAGTAAATCTCTTAAAGCTGGTACTAACAGCTATTACCCCTACAGCTCCACGGCACAAGGACAGAAATGCCTGACACTCCTACATACAAAGGAGTGTGCCTTGCTCTGCATGATAGGCACTGGGCTCCTTAGGCAGACCTGAGGAATAAGGTCTGTCCCATTTGCTTCTAAGAGGACTTATTGCCTGGGGTCTAGGGAAGGAGATGAGATGCTGCCTCTAACAGTTTTATCTGACTGTCCCCAGACGTAACAGTATGCAAGGAATAATATGCTGCTCTATTTATGGGACTGAGAAAAATACATGGCTCCTTTTCTCAAGGCTTTGCAGTAGTGTCAGGACCACATGTCATTCTGGTCAGAGGGTACAGTGCAGCTCCAAACGTCCCTAGGAACTAAGTCAGGATGGTTCACAGGAACAGCAGGAGCAAGAGAGTCTCTCACAGAAGCAGCATTTTGACAAGTGCTATTGTATGGCACAAGGTCAGTCATGTGCGTTATCATGTAAATCAAAGAGAATTTTTATTCATCGGCTGGTATGTGCTGATGCCTGGGAAATTTAACAAAGACACAGAGCAGTACAATTAACCAAGGAAAGAAAATAATGAGCTTAGTTGCATTTAAATGAGAGCTTAGTTGTATTTCAAAACAGTCATCGGCCATTGCTAAATTGGCTGACTTCCTCCAGATGTTGCTGAGGTTTTGGTCCAGCAGGTGTCCCTGTGATACAGGGTACCCCCACCAAGGACCTGGCCTCTCTTTTCTCAGAGACAGGAAGCCCCTCGGTGTTCTGCGGCATTTTCCTCTGTGTCAGTCCCAGATGTAACACGGGTGAAGGCATTACAGAGCAGATGGCAGCAGAGTCTTTCAGTAACTACGCTTAGGCTTGGAGCAACAAGGGCTCTTCACACTGCTCTCTCAGTACAGCCTAATAATAATTAACAGAAGAGCTTTAATCATCTGTGCCACGATAACACATTTAACTGGAATGATAGTGCCTGCAGTATGCTTATGGCCAGTAGGGCATCCCACATGTCAGCTAGGATATGATCCCCATCCTCTGTCTGGTAAGGAGAACTGGTCTGGGAGGGCAAGGCTGCTCTGGCCCATAGCTGCTCTAGTGCTGTCCCTCTGCACTTCACCCAACAACAGAGGGATTACAAGATCCTGAATACACTGGATTCTCTCAAGATTACAAGTGTAATCCCTCTAAATAAAAGAAAACTATAGCTGCTTAATCCTTAGCTTGTACAAACCTGCTTCTTGTTTGGAGTACCTGCCTCCATTTTGATTGTGCTAGTCACTAAATGTATTTCATCAGCAAAGCAGCAGAAAATATTGCTCATGAAGCTGGGTATATATCCATGGTTAGGCTGCAAACCGGATCAGGCAGGCTAGGTGGCTCTTCTTGGCCTCCATTTCCTGATATGTCAATTAAGAACAGCAAGACCTGCCTTCCTGCAGGCTGGAAGGTTTGGTTTGGGCACAGACAGTGCGTAAAGCAGACTGAGATCGATGCTGCCTTTGTAGCTGCTCACTGCCAGCGCTGACTGGGGATGCTGCCTCAGCAAGCATAAGCAATGGCATGTGAGCCATAACGTGCCAAGTTCTGGCAGCAGAGAATTTGCTGTGAGTGCCTCAGATACAAGGAACTACAGAAATGGTAAGGAGTCTGTTCATTAGAAATGACATGCTTATTTCTTTGATATTGAGGAAGAGCTCTCACTTACAGACACTACAAAAAGAACACAGGGAAAATCAATCGTGAATGTAAGGATAAATGTAAGGCTAAACTTAAGACTAAACGTGAAACATAAATCAACCCATCTCTACCAAGCTTTTGGGCCTTAGCTGCTGTTATACTCATATGCCTAATGATCTTGATTTATGCCAGCTGGAGTATTGGCCCACAGTACTGAAAAGAGCTAGGAAAAATAATAAAATGGAGGTATTTAACCTAGTATCTTTTTAAAATAAGGAATGGGATTAAATCTAACCACAGCTGGATGTTTGCCCAATTTTAACATGCAGATTTTACACAAATAGGTCATTTTTGAGAGCCGGCTATACTCAAGGGCTTTTCCTCCTCACTCTACCTCCCCTTCCTCATTTGGGTTGGTAACAGAAAGTATAACTTATTTATTTGACAAGAACCATTTTAGTGTTCTATAATTAGAGGGGTTCCTATGTTCGCCACAAGGCCTGGTGCCACATGACCTAATGCCACAAGGAAATTATTTACCTGTCTGAGCTGCCACGTAATATTCTCTATGCCCTGTCATAAACACACAAGGAGGTAAAAGGGAAGGTTTTGCTGTCTATGTCAGGCACTTCACAGCCACTGGCAAATTGCAGCAATCATCAGCTCCTGCTTTATTGGTATTCAGGACCTGTCACCACTCCCCCAAACTCTAATGCTGGATACAATCTGCCATTTAGCCACCACAGAGGAGCATGTTTCTCCAGCCATTACAGCAAGCTGTCAAGGCAAAGGGAAAGTTGGTTCATGAATACTAACATAACTCTCCGTCATATTGACCTGTCTGTATTCCTGCAACCCAAGAAGAAAAAAACCTTACCCTCCAGGCACCTATTCATCATGTCACGTTTTCTTTTTGAAAGCTTTTCAAGGTAAGACATCAAATTTACTGCCATTTCTTTCTCTGCAACCTGATAAGAACTGATAAAATTACCTGGCACAAAGACTCTCATGAAATATTCCTATTTCTCAGCACACACAGGAGTTACGCAAGGACAAACAATTCTTAGTAAAAGTGTCACATCTTGGGGGACATCGTGACGCTTTGGGCGGCTGTGAAAAAATGAAAGCTGTATTTGATAAAACAACCATACCTCATGCAATAAAGGGCTCTACAGGAATCTGGTCAAAGCCACCTGCACCTGATTCACAGTGTTCTGTCAGTCTAAATTTAGGCAGATCGAGTATTTTTTTCCTTCAAAGACATCAAAGCAATTGGTAAAGCACTAGCTGTCACAATGGTTCTAGGAAAAATGCATTATCACCACCTTAACACAGGGGGGAAGTGTGGTAATGAAAGGTTCAAGCAATCAAACAGCAAGTATGTAAGGCATAAGTTTGGTACTTTGAATCTATCTTCTTCTGCCCTCTAAAGTAGTCTTTATTTTTTGTACTCATTTTTGAACAAAGTAACTCCTTCCATGCCTGGGGACTCTGACAGTCAAAGTCTGGTTTTAGTTTCTCTGCTTTCTTGTGCTACTTAGAAGCTGGGAACATCGATATTCTGCAGAAAAGCAACTCAGCAAGCAAGACATTTTCCACTCCTATTTGCAGTGAGCACAAATATTGGCTAAAGGCTGTTGACCCAAACTCAACTGACAATTCAGTCAGACTACCCCAGAGTGTCGTTTCAAAGAAATTACATGATTCCTTCTTTGACTATGGTGGAGGGGTGAGGTGTGAAGGTTTGCGTCCCCAGAGCATGCCTACAAAAAGTCACAGGTGAAAGTTGGCAGAACAGTGTTGGCTAACTTGGCACCTCTGGAGCTGGTAATTGGTCCAGATGGAGCTGGTGCCGGACCAGCCCAGAATCACAGTCCCTGGCTGACCAGAACGTTTATAAAACCTTATGAGCTCCCTACTAACCCAGTCCCTTACAGCTTTGGTTTAATTATAATGTCATACTCATTAGATATTTTGTATATACCTGAATTCCTAAGGTATTTTTACTGCAGGGGATATTATTTATATGCTGAAGTTTATGGAAAGCATATGTCAAAATTACATGCATTGGCAATGTTAATGAAATGATTAATTTTGGGTTTTCCACAGCAGGTCAGGATTTGATATTAATTTTACTGCAGACATGTAACTTATTTTATGCACATCACTCTAAAACAGCTTGGTTAAGATGAAAGACAGGTAGTAAACTGAGCCCAACTTTGTGTATGGCTTCTGGCAAAATCTCTTTGCTCTTAGTTATATAAGTTAACCCAAGTTTGAACACTCCTGAGCAGTTTGATCAGCAGTACAAGAAAAAGAGCAGTTAGGAAATCTGAATGTTGGCTCATTTCTTCAAAGTTTGGATTTGGGACCCTTATTCAGGTCCATCTCTGATTTGTGGATACCATGTGATATATCCTCACACAGAAATATGTGTATGTGGTAAAGGCTAAATGAATTTTAGAACTCATTAAAATCGATAAAAAAGCAATGAGAAGAGTCATGTTTTTAAAAGGGATGACATGGGTGTCAGGTTGTGTAAGAGGCTGCTTAGAAGAGTAAGCCTGGTGTGGCTTTCCAAAGGCATCCCCCTGTTTCCAGGCAACCAGGGCTGCTCTCCTGCCTCTTGACTTGTATCTGTTGTTGCACTTTGCTTATTAATTCTTCAGTAAAAGGAGGAAAGTTTCCATTCCCTTTGATAGCTAATGTACTTTATGGTTCAGGAAACAGCCCTAGGTTTGGTCATTTCTATTTAGAAGTTCAGACCTAAATGAAAAGAAAACTGAGCCATCCAGGACTTGGAGGTCGTAGGAGAGTAACAAAGTTCTGACTACTTCAACTATGTGAGCTGGGAAAACACTTTCAGATTGCTTTTTGGTTTTTCTTTTATGAAGAAAAATACCTAACCCGGTATTTGAATTGACTGAAAAGCTTTGCTGATGTGTGATGAGGTTGTTTCTGGAAAAAACTCTCCTGGGGAAAAAAACACTTCAAAATGAAGACATTTGGTTTGATGCCTCCAAAATGAGAGGTTTAATTCTCTTTCTAATTTAAAGCATTTCTTGCTCTGGAGGTAACAGAAATTTTAGTTGAAATTTGGCAATGATATAATCTGTCGAAAATGTTTAACACATTCTGAAACGCTTATACACATATTTATATAATTAAATATTAATTTGAAGCCAGCAAGATGAGAGTGCCAATTTGGGTCTTACACAAACATCTAGCAGTTTACCATGTTGTGAATCACTCTTCTAGTTTTACTTAATTTACTTTAACCAATTAACTTTGGCTTTCTTCTCATACCACCATTGCCCTGTGCAAAATGAGGTAACCTGAATAAAGAAGTGGCACCATTTTGCAAGAGCAGAGGAAGGGGACCAACTACATTTGGAACAGATGCCCAGATGCCATATTTAGATTATCTATTAATGTATTTTCAGTTTTGCCATAAAGCAGCTGGGAGCTAAGTGGTTTCATTACAGCCCAGAATTATGAGTAACTGGAATAGGGACCCCGTCTTTTGAGTATGCTTCTGAAGCCTTATGGGATGTTCAGAAAACTAACTTACCTTACAAATCACCTATTCTTATTTTTCATCATGCACAAAAACTTCCTTTCTCGATGCAATTGGGCTAATGCAGAATAAATGTAAAACCAATTCATTATCTGGTTTAAATCAGAGTATTCCTAGTGAAGCAGAAGTACATAGTTGGCTTACACCTTGGAAACATAGCCTCAGAACAGGAGCTACAAGGCCTGAGATGGTGATCATTGCTGAAGAGATTTACAGCAGGGAAAGATATTCTGATTTAATCTATTACAAAGATCCAGTTAAGTTATTTTTCAGCAACAATTCAGCTTGATAATTACTGTGTTGTGCTTTGCACATGCCTTCATGAAACGTAAAATAAAAGCTAATTTTCGAGTCCTCTGTCAGGCCTGCAGTTAGTCCTAAATCTTGATGAGCAGCTCCAGTTATTATCTTCTGTTTTTAAAATATTTTGATTGATTTTACTATTCTAAAGAACTAAACTGTAAATCATTTTTGCTGGTTTCAAAGCTTTTTGAAACATGTATGAAACAAATGAGCTCTGACACAAGGATGGTGAGGGAAAAAGCCACCAAGTAAAACCAAGTTCTCCCCGTGACTGGAATTTTCTGCCTGGAGAAAGCACTCTGTGCTTGTCAAACTCCTCACTGTTGTCAAACTGCACAATATGAATGTTTTTCTGAAATAATGCTACTTTTCCACTGCTGTTCATTCATATTCTTTTCAGCTACCGTATCTGTCACAGTAATAGCTAACAGCCTTGGTCAACAAGGCGTACAGAGCAAGTCCCAAAGCATATTTATACATGCATGAAGGCTTCTTGTGGCCAACAAATGGGCAAACCACAGAACAATGCCCTGCAGTACCAAGCATCCTGGCAGAATCAGTCCTGTCCACTGCAATAGTTACATGACTGATGTACACTACTGAAAATACGCATAATGAACACTGACCCCACTCACAGGCAAGAAAAAACACAGCAGGAAATGGTTTTCTACTCATTATTGACATCCTCATTTGATATTACAGTTCCTCTGTGAAAACAATGTAGCGAACAGGGTGTCTGGGGTCTTGGAGACCTCAGCCACAGGCATGGTGGGAGATGCAGGCACATCCCCAGTATGAAACAGGACGCTGCTTTCCAGCTGGGCGAGCAGAGAGGCATTAACCTCAACCTGCTGTGGTCTCTCCTCACCCTACCCATTTTGAAGGGACAACGAAGATGGAAGGAAGACTGGCACCTCCAGGAAGGACCTCAGGGGCAGGAGCTGCATGGGAGCTCCTGCGTCCCAGCAGGAGTGGTGCTGAGGGTATTCCTTTCTCAGTATCAATGACATTTCCCCATAGCCTAGCTGAAGTGGCTGTGCTGGGGTTTTTTTCAGTGCTACCATCAGCTGTTTAAGCCTTCCTAGGCTTTGCACAGGCCACACAAATGGCTGTCTGCCAGGCAGAGACTGTTCATTTCAGCTGCAGTCTGTCATTGTTCACTAACACAGCTCCTCGCCTTTGCTATTCTTTTGTTATTCTGGCCAACATAACAAAAAGCTGCTTGTAAGAAAAAGGTAAAGATTACTAAGTCAGGCCATTCTTAATGCTAATGTCTTTGCAGAGTTGTGGCAGTTTTGCCTGTTACTCTGCAAGCAGACACTTACTGGAAGCATGAAGAGGGCTTCAGACTCTTGCTTCCTCTGTTGTGGTAGACAGTCCAATGTTTCCAGTGATAGGGACCAGAGTGAAAAATACATAAATCACAGAGTACCGGGCTTTCCACTGTCCCAATGGGAGATTTCACCCATCTGCCATAGCAGGGGCAGCACCCTAGCCACACACCTGACTATGTTCCCCTCCTACCTTTCCCATGGAACAGGGACTTCTGTGGCCTTAGTTCACCATAGCATGATAGATGTAGGTTCTGTATTTTGTAGTAAGTCCTAAAGGCACAGAAAGGGTAAGTCGTTCTTTAATTTTTAGCTGTCTATCATCATTAGAAAGCCTAAGTCTTCCTGGAGTATTTGAGGCAGACAGGAAGTAATTGCAAAAAAAACCCACCAAACCCACAAAACCCATTAAGCTGAACCACTGAAGCCAGTTTTGATGTCATCCTGTGTTTTTTCACTTAGACTATTTCAATCTGTAAACCTCCAATTTTTAAAAACTAACAGTAACTCTACATTCTATTTTCACTGTATCAGCTTAATGCCTGACAGACGTTAAACATTATTTGCTTTTTGGCTTTCTACTTTGCCTAGTTTATCCCAACCTATGAGACCTCAAGGACATAAAGCATTATAAAAATAAACAGTACCACTAGCAGAACTGTCATTCTCAGGAAGAACATTTGCCTCATTAACTGCAGGATTTCCAAAACCAATGAAATGCATTTTTACGAAGAGCAGGAATTTCATCTTAATGAAAAAGGATGTCGAAGACCTTATTTCCTAGATCATTAATGCCAGTCAAGCTGCCACGGATTTACATCAGAGACAATGAGGAAAGACATGACCTCTTCTCAGGAAAATCTGATCAGCACAAGAACACAGTTCTGGGACACTCACACCTCCTGCAGCAGATCAGCTTATGCACTGTGGGAACTTCAAACTCTGTTACCAGCATGGTCACAGCAAGGGTGACAGGGCTTTGCAGGACTGATCACAGGACTAGAGGTACATTAAAGTTTCCATATATTGGACCACTACTTGCTCTTGATCTCATCAAATGGGGGTACAAGAGTAATGTAAACAAGAAAACCAGATGAAACTTGTAGGAGAAAGGAAGCTAGACGTGTCTTCTCTTTTGCCAGTTAAACTGCACAGCTGTGATTTGATAATGAAGTCCTTAAAATTAAAGAGCAGCTGGATCTGATTCTGGAACAATCATTGTATCTAGCAGCACACCATCACCTTGCCTGTATGTAGGAGGCAGACCAAAAAAGCCAGACAGATCTTGGGACGAAATGCAAGGGGGAAGAGCTGGCTAGCTTACAGTCAGTGGATTGAGAGCCATCTGAGGAAACAGCTTCTTTTCCTTGGAGTTCTGTTTGGCTTTACAATCTGTTAGTGTGCCTGCATGTGCCAAAATGCTCTGTTAATGTTACACCAAACAGGATACACATTGCCTGAAATATTAAACCTCATGCAAGATCACTGTCTTACACGCTTATGCTAGAGCCAAGAGAGGAAGAGAACAATGCTCGTCAGGCGGTAGCATCCAAAACGAACTCGTCAGGCTCACTGTGACAAATAAACATGCATATAAAGGATTGGCTCCTGCCATTAACATTGCAGGCATGCTCTGGCTTCATCCTTAACTGCTTGTTGCTTCCTGATGATTCCTTGTGCGAGACAAGCTCCAATCTGTGTTGCAGCACGAATCATAATCCACTGTGCAGTTTAGCCTTGTTGGTTTTTTTGGGTTTTTTTGATTTTTTTATTTTTTTTTTTAATTCCACACATCCTTGCTTCTACCCTTTTTGGGTGGTTTAAGGGCTTTTCACTCTTTACGTTAAAAAATGAAAGTTTGGACTCCCAAACTTATTACAGGCATTATTAGTACAATAGCAAGAACAGAAAAACAGCTTATTTTACCTATTCAGAGATTTAAATTCATTCTGGTTCATTCATAAGATTAGCTGATCAAAGGGCCAAGCACCACTCACTGAAAAATACCTTTATTTGTAATAATGTGAAAAACAAAGAGCTATGGAAGCTGTGTCTTGAAGTTCACTGGGAACAGGAACGTGTGGTATTTTGACTCTCCCAAAATGCTGAATACTGATGTCTACCCAAAGCAGGCTGAGGAACCATGTATTTTTCACCATATAAACCAGCTCACTTTAGTCCTTCTGGAATCAGAAAGTGACTTGAGACACTGTCAATTAACAGTCATATCGAGGGTGTCAGACCCTCAACCTGGAGCAGCAAATAACATAAAGACGACACTCCTGGTCAATATTCTCTCATGATAACACAAGCACTAGCCTGCATGTATTTTATTTATCTTTCTCCTAAGGAGTAGGGCACAAGCCCCTGCTGAAGTTGCTGATGTTCCTAGATGTTGCAGACTTGCTTAAGGTTAGTTTTTTGCTCCGACTGCCTGCACAATCTGTTCGTGTCCCTGATGACTTTGTTTCTGCCTCCTTTCTCACTCTAAATGCAGGCTCTCACACTCTGATTCCACGGACTCAGCTTTCTCACCTACTGCTGTATTTTCCCACTCCTTTTCCTAGAAACTAGGAGGCTGATGTTGAACCATGATGCCCTTTGGCTCTGAAGTGAGAATTACCCCATTTAGTGTCTTACAATGACTCTTTGACTTTGTCTGGGACTAGTAGTCTGACTCTTAAGTGAACTTTAATTTGTTATCTTCTGCATCTTTCCTGTCCCCTCAATTGCTGTGTGTTCCAGGTTTCTGGAAGAGGTACTTTCATCCACCTGTGCGCAATCATGTCACTTTCTGGGCAAGACTGAGGACACCACAAGCCTGTGAAAAGTGTTCCTCCTTGAATCACAGAGGAGTGAAAAGAAGACCATGCTCCCAACTCTTCCTTAGGCCTCCTGTCTGCAAGACATGATTTGCTTGATGTTGAAAAGGCCCTTCAAACTTTGGGACAGGTTTTCCCAAGGCAATTGATGGGTTTGCAAGAGACAATTCCACTATTGTTCAAGTGGGGTAAAAATACAGAATAAAAGCAGCACAGAGAAGAAAGCAGCTTTGCTCTGGACCTCCAAGCTGTGCACTCATGGCTGTAATTAAAGACAGCTGACTCTATCTGCCCACTCATTTTCTAACAACATCTCACACCAAAACCACATGCAGCCCTGTAGACTCAGAGCAGGGCTTGCAGCCCAGATGGCTGCTTTGCTCCAAGCCTCAGGTAAGCGCCAAAACCACATTTGACTTAGCCCTGTAGATTTACACTGAACACCTCCAAAACGGAACATGGTTAATGAGGTAAAAAGAAATAGGGCCAAAAAACAACTGAGAGTGCAAATGAGAACAAGCACAAAACATGAGCAGCGGAGTGTCATGCTGTAAGCCCAGCCAATAACTCAGCACCACACAGCCACTCACCCACTCCCCGCTTCCGCCTCTCCAGGTGGGTTGGGGAGGAGAATCGAAAGAATGTAAACCCCACAGGTTGAGATAAGAACTAAAGTATAATACAAAACTACTGCTAATAATGATAAGGGAAATAACAAGGAGAGAGAATATAAAACTAAAAGGGGAAAGGGGAAAAAAACCCCAATAAACACAAGTGATGCACAATACAACTGCTCACCACCTGTCCACTGATACCCAGCCTGACTCAAGAAGTGATCTGCCCTTCCAGGCTAATTCCCCCCAGTTTATGTACTGGGCATGATGTGCTGTGGTATGGAATGCTAGTTTGGGTCAGGTGTCCTGTCTCTGCTTCCTCCCAGCTTCTTCTGCCCCTCCTCCCTGGCAGAGGATGAGACTAAAAGCCCTTGGTCAGAGTAAACATTACTTAAAAACAACTAAAAGCATTAGTGTTATCAGGGTTGTTCTTAGGCTAAAGTCGAAAACACAGCACTGCACCAGCTACTAAAAGAAAGAGAAAAATAATTGTTAGAGCTGAACCCAGGACACAGAGGTAGAATAGGACAGAAAGAAATGGTTAGGAGGGTTATAACAGCCAATATACCTGAGCAGAGTGCCAACAGGCATACAAGGAATTGCATCTGTTAACTGGCTAAGAGCAGCACTTCCAGTTCCCCTAAGTGGAAGGGGGTAGCTGCAATTATGTCTAGGTGGAAGTTGAAGAGTTCATCTGCACAAATTTCTTTCTTACTCTGCAGCTCTGTTCCAATTCCCAAGTGAATGCAGCGTTCTTTGTTACCTGCACACTGGTAATATCACCATGTATCCTTTCTTGCTCAATGCCTGCTTAGCCTCACTACCTCTAGGCCACAGTCTATCAACTTGATGCATAGTTAGGTCTCTGCAGCTGATGAACCCCATTCAGCTGCACAAATTGAGCTTAGAATTTTGCCTTTATATGTGTTCATGTTCCAGCAAACCAATTGCCTGTTCTAGTCTGAGGATTAGAGTTTACATGGTCAGCATCTGGGACAGCATGGAACAGAAAGAAAACCACCACCAATTGCAAGAAATAGTGAGAAAAATTGCTAAACCATGACCAAGGGTCTCAAAAGAAGGGCAGAATATGCCTGGTAATAGAAGAGTAGTTACAGAAGACATTAGGCTTCTGCTCTGGCCATTTTACATTTTGCATAGTTGATGAAAATCCTGCCTTTCAAGGAAAAATAAAATTTTGCCTCAGTATTCTCAAGCTTAGCCCTTCTTGTATACAACTTCGTAGCGTGTATGTGGTGATAGTCCTTATCTATGTAATAAACCCCCAAATTTCTTATTAAGTATTATAGGGAAGTGAATAAAAGGGAGGTAATAAATATAATATACCTGTGGGGGGTAAAATCAGAAACCAGTAAAAGCAATGGGAGAGAAAAACATAGCTCCAAAGACCAGTTTTGAAAGATTCCTTGCTCCATCTCTGCCTCCGAGATGCTGGTATTTCTCTGGATACTCCTCTCTGTCATACCAAGTTCACCTGAAGTAGCTCCCACGTGTTCCTGTCTATATGATACTCCTGATCCCTAAACAGTTTTCAGGAAGGCTCAGGGTTCGTTAAGAAACTTGATACCACCGAGGCATTTGCAAACCTCTCCACCGCTGCATAACAAATAGCTGTTCTACTTCCAGAAAGGCCAAAGAAGCCCGCGATTGCAATTGTTATGCAATTACCGTGATTGCACCTTTGCTGGACATTTTGCTGAAATGCCTCTGATAATCAGTGAGGAACAGAACTGACTTTTCACAGGTGCCAATATCGTTCATTTAGGACTTACAGTCTGTATTTATCAACAGGGCAGGTAACATTCTGTGCTCACATTCTGCCACCTGCGGTATTTCTTCATTCCCAGTCTGAACCAGAAAGACAAATTTGTTCCAAAAATGCTGCAGAGCAAACAAACCTTTAGGGAAGAAATAGCCTGGCTGTAAGCCAGACTCTTCTAATTAGCCTATACAGAGCACACACTAAAAAAGCCACCTAATTAGACAAATGGCCAAACTAAAGCTCACACTGCCTAACACAACACAACTCCATCCTTCTGTGCTTACACTCAGCACATTCGTGTAAGATGCGAAATACATTCAATTTCAAAACACAAGTAGAAAATCTCTGTGAAGGAGAGTAGATATTTGAAAGACGTGTAAAACTAGAGAGAGCAATGGGCTTGTCATACCCTTGGGAGGCTCTCTTTAGTAAGTGCTTTGCAAAATGTGTCTGCAATGTTTAGCTGCTATTGTACTCAGGGGAGGGGGAAAAAAACCCAAAAAAAGAAAACCATAAAGGCTTCCCTGAGGGTCCACCTGCTTCTTTTTAGGTACTGCTGTCTAGAGCTCTGGGCTAGCTAATTACTTCATACAGTCAGAGCCAGTTGTTGCCTGTTTCATGATTTTCTCCTTGGTGAGTGGTGATTTGTACCTGTCAACAAAATGGCATCAGCAGGTGCGGCCACAGTGGGTGCTGAACTGGACCTGGAACTGTGACAATGATTCCAGTAGCTTTTTCTCAGGGACTCTATGGTCTCATTTTCTCTCACTGCTGTGAAAATGTGCCATGTTTCCAACCTGAACAAATCTCTGCGCTTGTGAAAGTTTTTGTGAACTGAGTTTGAGAAATACATTTCTTCCTTAACCCTGCTGGTTTGGCTCTATGGCCTTCAACAGAGGAAGAACTACACAATTACATCAACTATTGTGATGGATACTTTCATCATGGGCATCAGTGAAAACTTTAGGGTTAAAGATTAAGTATTTACTTATTTTCACTTGAAATCCAAGCCAAGACTGAAACTGAAGTTTCAAATGCTTAAAGGATAGTGGTCAAATCCACCACTCTAGTGCTTCTTACCATCACAACACACAATGAAATTCTTGCACAACTGAAAAGTTTCACTGTACTGCAGATGTCCCCCGATCTTAAAGACATGATGTCGTAAAGGAAAAATACAGTAGCATTCATGTTTAGTTCTCAAATATTTATTGAAATATACATTATGAAAAGTCCACAAAAAAGCTGTAATGAGTTTTCTCATTTTCACTAACAGTCATGATCCGGATATTTGACTCTTTTTCTCCTTATACTTTATTCTAGTTTGAGCCTTTGTAAAAATTTTTTTAATACTTTGTCATGATGTCATTAGAACCTTGAAAAAATACCAGAACAAAGCAAACTGAAATTCCTAACAACTAACTTGACTGCAGAAGATACATTGTCTTTGAGTAAGCATTCATTATTTTACAACTCTCAACACAACTTAGGAAGAACGTGAAAACACCATGCTAAACGTGTCCTTGACCAAGGTTTTACAGTTACATACTGCATATAACCCCTATGAAACACTGAAATTGTCCTACATCTTGCAGCCATGTATCAGCTTCATTCAGTCAGCCCCTTAACTGTCCTTTGTCTTCCAGATAGCAACACCTAAGGAGGGCAGAGTTATCCTCTTCACCGCTTTTCTATCAATCATCAGCCCTGTTTTCCCTAATAGGTAAGATGAGAAAGGAGCTGTGTCTTGGCCCTGCCTTTTCAGTATGGACATTAAACTGACAAAGGACTCCCTGAATTGGGAAGTCCTAGCACTACAGCCAATCTTAAGTGCTCTGAAGGAAACTGGTGATGGTTAACAACAGTAGTGCTCTCTCGCCTACTTGTCAGCTTCCCCTCCTTTGATACTTTGACGAATCTCAAGCCCAGCCTGCTAGTTTGCAAGAGCTGTTCCTCTTCACAAAATCCACTCTGCCCCAGAACAGGTATCTGGCACTACACAAAACATATAAAGTCTGAGGCAGAAGATTCTGTCACCTCTTCCCAATCTATTCCTCAGTGTCTTTGCTCCCTATAGCACTGAAAATTTGGCATCCATGAGAAGTAATGCTAATGGCTCTTGCACAAGGATGATTTCACCCAAGCCAAGGAGAATTTGTATGCAGTAACTACTCAAATTATTATTTTAAGAAGCTTTGAGCAGTCAGAAGAGGCATTGAGAGCAATGCAAACCATAAGCCTTGAGATTTCTTAATACTAGCATTAGCAGCATGCCACAGTGATACAATAAAGTTCACAATGGTAAAGAAAATGCCAATGACGAAAAGCCTCTGCCTTTAGTGAGGTCTTGAGTTCCCCGAATTTCTCTACTCCTACTCCTTTATTATTGCACGTTAATATTTGCCTCTGCTGATACTCTAAAGCCGCTTGGAAAGATGGACTCCATTTATTTATTTTCACACATTGTCAAGTTCCAAGGTAGCTGTGAAGAAGTAAATTTGGCTGCTGCCAAATACAGATGGAATTGTTTTGTTTCAAAATCTGAAGATTGTTGTGGGGTTTTTTCCCCCCCCTTGAAAGACTTAATAATGTAGCTGTTAGTGACATCCAGAATGACAAGCTAATAAATATAGAACCAGCAACCTAATTCTGTAAGTTAGAGGATTTGGACAAGAATTTTAGAGCATTAAGAGATTATTGCTCACAGAAAGGGACACCTGTCCTGCACTCTTCTCCGTTTCACCTGATTCCTTCTCACTTGAAGTGTTCCAAGATGGGGGAACTTGAAGGGCACTAGTTCTTCAACTGCAGAAATTAACACTTAAAAATCTCTACAGCAATAGAAGTTGCGCTTGGACCGAACTGAATCATAATCATAAAATTTAAATTAGATCTTGTTTTCAGGTTTAAATAGATAGATACTTTATCTGCTAAACCTTTCTTCAACTTCATATGCAGGCTTCCAGTTTGACAGTTCCAGCGCTAGTAACATCACTGGAATCTGCTTTAACTCATACCTTGAGAAAAGCTATTGTAGAGATACCAGCCTTCCTTAAGTCTCCAACTGGCTTCACTTAAGTGACTCATAAACACACAAGGACTGCAACTATTTTTCAAGCACCACCAACTGGAATCTCATGAAGCCCTTGCTCTTCTCAGGGTGTTTCTGAAACACAGCAGCACTACAAGAAAATTCCACTGTCTCACAGGCTTGCTGCCCAACCTAGACAAATTATTTGCCTATTGGCAGGCTTGGGAGGGCAGCCGTTTTCTTAGACAGGTCATAGGCATATAGCATCCTTTTGGAAGAAGATGCCATCAGAATACAGTAATGATTACTTTCGCATGTATTTTTAGCTGGTGAGAAGCAACTGGGTAGCTTCAGAATTCATCACGGGCTTTTTTAGAATGCATTTTCACTGAACTCTTGATTCTTTTTCAAGAAGCTCCCCTATGAATGCTGCATAAAAGACAAGGCTGATACAGCTCCTTTTAACTTTTTCTCTGCCTAGCACAGAATCTCTAATCGCATTTTTTAAACATACGTGGGTAAGTCCACTATAACTAAAAAAGCAACGGTAATGAGAACAGCCAAAGCCAAACGTGTGTGGAATGTCTGTATAAGGTTCTGTTGTACTCAGTCTTATCCAATTTACTCATCATAATTCTTGATTTCTGCTGCCTAGTCAGAATTCAATGGCTTGCCTTCTCAAAGCTCTCAAGACAATCATACTGAAGGATACTGTCTTACTGTTGATTATCCTTTGGCTGCTTGTATAAAACTGCTGTAAACCAAGAATTTGCTGTTTGAAGTCAGATCAGGGTTATTTATTTGGGGCTTTGAGTTTGTTGGTTTTGTTATCTGCGATTGCTCAGCTCCATCACAGGTGTGTTCTAGTCCCTGCCTGATGCTCTACAGTACAATCACTGTAACAGTAGGTACGAACAACTCATGTCCTTAAGCCACTCTCATCCTGAAGACAAAGACCATAGTAGAAAAGTACAAGGGTATTTCTCCATGTTCTACTTAATGTCATTAAAATGCAAATAATTCTGACTCCTATAGTTCAGCATTCCAACCTGTGTTCAAGCGAGACATGTTGATTAGATCTATTTGTATAAGAGCTTCTTAATTTCAAATCAACATAATTCAGCTGCACTCTTTACTGCTTATGCATTTCATTTAGATATCCTCTGAGTGAACTATTTCTTTACACAGTACTTGGAGGGCTGGGATATACAGACAGCCCTATAAGAAAATCAGTATGTGACAGAAATGATACAAATAGTACTGGCAAAATAAAAAAGGGAAAAGAAATACCTAACATTCAACTTCAAAATGCATTACCACCTACATTCCTGTCATTACCTTGGCCTATTTGTACCTTCTCATGCATTTCTCTTCTGCAGTTGGGAAAGATAAACTGTTACAAGTCTATTTCTCTTCCACAGGCTTGGAAAACCGTAAGCGCATGATGGTTACTATGGCATTTGAAAATTAATAAAACTAAATATACTTGGCTGAGTTAAGACACCTATGCCACTTTGTTTACAAATACGTTTTTTAAAAATCTGTGTGTGGCTGAGGTGCAAATACTGTAGCTGTAAACCTCAAAGCTGAAACTTCAGTATAGGGCTGATGGGGTGTCAAATGCTGCACTTTTCCCAAGCTAGAACATTGAGCGCTCAACAAAAACGGTGATCTGAAATTTAGAAAAGATCTTCAGTGACACAGCTTGCTCTGCAAATGGGTTCTCTCAAGGATAGCATGAGAGCCAGCCCGGCTTGTGAGGTTTTCTCTGAATTACATTTGGAATTGTAAATCATTAACTGTCCCTGAAATGTTGCTACAGTTGCTAGGCAGAGGCAGTTAATTTATAAAATGTCCTTGTTGCCAGGAAATCTAGATTTAGGCATTTAAGGAACACCATTTGAGCAAAGGGGGTAGGATGAAGAGAGAAGAAAATCTAAAATATACCTAACACTATGTCTTTCTCCCCCAAAATAATTGCGCCTAGTGAATTTTTGAGGATCTTTACATCATTACATATGGTATGTACTTAATTGGAGGCAGCTGAAGTGACAAGAAGAATAATATTTCAAAGTGGCTGGGTATTCTGATGTGAAATCAGTAGATTTTTTCTCATTTAATAGATAATTCTTATTTCTTTCCACGTCGTATTTTTGCACCCAATTTATTCTACTTTCTATTTTTTATCTAGCGATGGTCCTGGCCTGTTTCTAAGCAGCAGGCTAGCAGATTTCTTTTGCAATGTGCCATGTGCTGCAGTATGCCCAGCACCTGTTGCTGTGCAGCATTCATTTGCCTACACCTGAAAAATGACACAGTTCTGAAAAATTGTAGCCTCCTTTCACAAGATGCTGGATTACAGGTGTATCATCATGTATCACTGAATATGGAAAGCAGAGAATTAGACTAAGAATTTAAGTGACAAGCTGCCTTACCTCTAGAGGAGAAATGCCAGTTTCCCTGGCTGTATCTTTGCTTCGCATTCCTGAGATGCACAAACTTTTGTTCAACAAATTCTATCTATCTGATTTATTTTCCTGCCCCCTTTCTTGTATTATTGTTAAGAGTGCAATGTGCAGCCAAAATTAAACTTCAGGACTCAGAAATTAGATGTCTCCCTCAATATGCTATCCTTTTCACTTCCCAGCTTTTCACACTGCACCATTACAATTGCATGCTTGACAGCATTTTCATTCTAATTTCATTTAAATGTGTTCTTAAAAGAAAAATAATTATTTTATGTCAAATTTAATCAGAAGGGGGAAGTTTTCCCACAATAACCTCGACCCCCCTAAGTATGGAAAGAAGTTATTTATAAGTATGCCTTTAATTATTTTGTCCAGAGAAAATATTATTCTTTAATTCTCCAATGACAAAGTATTTCATGACTCCTTTCCCTGTGACTTTCATCTGATCACAAAGTCAGATGGCTAGGTCTTTACCACGCTTCAATGGGAGTATGTGCAGGTCCTTGCAAATAGCACCAGCCAGCATTATTTCAACCTCATGATTTAGAAATGGCTTCTCAGTTCCCTGAGATGAGATGATTTTGAGGCGTCAGTACTCTGGAGGACTTCTCCTGCTTCTTATGGTGGCAGTGGTAACTAGGAAATAGAAGTTGCTTATAGTTTAAAAATAATTAAAGGATTGTTTAACTTATATTAAGGTCAAATCCAACTCATTCACTGCAGATTTTATATGTCAACACCTCTCTTGCCATACGAACTGACAGACAGATGAACGTAACTGAAATAGAAATACAGAAAGACTTCAGATATGTTGATCTGTTGATCCAATATGTTACATTCCCTCTGCATCACCAGTCTTATAGACAGCAACTCTGATCTGTTTCATATTTGCTTTATACCTTTTACTTTTAGCCCTTGTAGCTCTAAAACCAGTCTCTTGAAAAACTCCTTTTCTTTTTTTTAATTTAGACAAACTTACAGATATTAAAAAATTTAGGTTGAAATCTGAAGTATTTTAGCCCAGAATCAAAATATTTTGGTTTGGAAGAGTTGCATCTGAGACACTGCATGCCTGCCAGAGATACTCTATCCACCAGGAAGGAGACCTCCTCACGTCACACACTAGCAATACACAGGGGCCATCCTTTCTCACACGAGTTTAAGTGACATACTGTACAACTCCTACTCATAGGACATAATGAAAGCTAGATTTATGTTGAAGGAAAACATTTCTTAATGCAGAGAGCTACTCCCCCTCCTCCCCCTGCTATTGTTTGTCCTTAAGTATATACATATTAAAAAGTTAACAGATTTTTTTTTTTCTTGTGGGAGGTAAGAAAATACATTTTGAAAAATGTTTCATTGGAAGACTTTCCCCATTGTCCCACCTCCTCCCCAGTATTAATTAAATTGGCCTGTTCACAGTAGCACTTTTCATCTTATCAGGTATTTTTCTATGAGCCATTTTTATTCCTTTCATCTTCTTCCTACTTTTCCTCAGGAGCAGAGACTGTTGAACTGCTATTAAACATTATTTCTGTCTGGAAAATAGGAAGAAATGTTGATTTTTCATTCCAGCTGGGCAAAATCTTTTAATTTGCAGAACCTCCCAAGCCACTCTAATCAATTAGAGAATACATTTATATTTTGTTTTGATCTTCAACTAATTTTGATTCTTCCAGTTTGTTGATTAAGCTCTGATTAAGTATTTGCCTGTGACAACATCCAGCCTTTAAGTGGCGTCATATTGTGAAGAATCCATTCAAAATACTTATATTTCTAACTTCACATGACACTGATTTTGAAAACATCATCATAAAGAGCAGTAAAGGACAAGAGTGACCAACAGCTCGCAAACAAATCCTATGCACAACCAAAAAACTTATTTACATATATTGTGAATATTTCCATAAAAAATAAACTTAAAACTACAAGTATTTCTCTGTGGTAAACCTGGGGGTCCAGATGAGGAACTTAGTAAATGGAGAAATAATTCCTGATAGTGTCAAAAGGACTGGACAGACACACAGTGGTTGTACAGGACATGCTTCTCAACATGCCGCTGAAAGGCTCTTAAGTCACAGCTGTCCTGAATTTCCAGATGAGGAGGAAAAAAGGTAGGGGAGGAAGATCTTGGAAAATGCAAATGTACCATACAGATATCAGATTTAGAGAAATGCTGCTCGAATATAAGGGACACCCCAGCAAGAAAAATCTGGAAATGCCTCAGGAAGAAGAGTTGATGACTGTCAAAATCATCAGACTGCAGTGAGCTCTTGGTACATCCTTTGATTACAGGGATATATACACCCAGTTCCCAACACACTCTTAAGAGTTTTCTTTCCTGCCTCTTCTACAGTTTTCAGTTTTTCCGAGTGTAAATTCACTCACACTCAAAGACAGGTCATCCCTACAGCTCACAGAACATCACATTGCTGGGTGGAGGCAATTTTGCCTTTTTGTCTTTCCTTAGCACTTTCCATCAGGTAAGAAAAATAACATTCTGACCACTGAAAAATCCCACAGTCTTCATGTAGCAATTGTGATGACAAGAAAACTCTTCCAGACTTTATCTAACTAATGAGTATTTTCCTCATTCCTTTAAATGAGAAATAAAGCTCTATTTAAAAATACTTATTGGGTGGATGACATATTGTGCTGTAAATCTTTCTGTCGAAACCACTCATCAGAATAAATATAACTCATGGAGGAAACACTGAGAATATTCTATAGACATGTAAACAAACTCAAGTGAGAGAACTGAAGAGCTGTCATAACCAGTAGAGATTATTTCTACTACAGATAAAAATCTCAACCATACCTTCCTAGGGACTGTTGATCCCTAAGCTTTCATAATAATGTGATTCTATTTTGTTTAAGCAAACCGTAATTTCCCACGATACTCATGGTAACCACGATAATGAGAAAACTGTTGGTGCCAATGGGCAATGCTGCTGGAACTACAATGGCAACTGTAAATCATATCAAGAAATAATTTTTGCCAAGAACAATGCTGAGCACTCTAGGATCCACGGTTTAAGTCACAATGTGCCAACTATATGCAGACAGGACCAAACTTTCAACTTTAGCAGATCACCACAGTTTCCTTAATGCCAGCACAGGGTTGGATCCCCAGAGTTAACAAAGGGCAGTGTGATGCGCATCTGTTTTTATTTTACGCAACACAGGACAGAACGAACCATGTAAGTGGAAGGAGCACTGGGATACACGGTTGTCCCTCTATTTGCTAGAATTGAAAAAAATGTACCTCTTACTAAATGAAAAAAGGATTATATGATAAATCATTTTGCCATTTATAGGGCAACTGTTCTAGAGCCATGCTTTTTCTGAAGCTACACAACACATCCAATTTTTACATCAGTAAGTTTTTACTTATTTCCATTCTTTCATACTTAAATGTAAAACTCCATGCTGTGATGCTGGCATACTCCTCAGTCATTAGGCCCTGATCATTATGGCAATTTGAATCACCAACCAGAAGGGTTGTCCTCTAAAGGAAGTGCAGTACTTCTACCAGAGAAAGCTACAGAACAGCTGATGTTGAGGGAAGACAGGTATTTTTGTGCAGGATACAGAGTAAGAAACTTATTCTTTGTTGAGGTAAAATAGGCTTTGTACATCTCTGACTATAGCTGCACCTTCTTATTGTGAAACAGTAATATTAAGAAACAGCAATGCAAACAAAATCACTTGAGGTCATAGGAGTAGTCAGATACTCCTCCACAGCACAGCGAATTCTTAAGGACCACCTCTTTGGTCTTGTATTTTCACCATAAACCATAATTTGTGAAGAAATTTAAGCCTAAAATATATTTAAAACATCCCCTGTTTTGAGATGGAGAGAAGACCCCTGAATTTCCTAAGCACAAATACAGGTGGGGCAGAGAATGGACAGAGAGCAGCCCTGAGGAGAAGGACTTGGGGGTGTTGCTTGGGGAAAAGCTCAACATGAGCCAGCAGTGTGTGCTTGAAGCCCAGAAAGCCAACCGTATCCAGGGCTGCATCAAAAGAAGCATGGTTGAAGGAGGTGATCCTGCCCCTCTACTCTGCTCTCATGACCCCTGTACTCTAGTACATGGAGTACTGTGTTCAGTTCTGGGGCCTCCAACACAAAAGGGACATGAACCTGTGGGAGCAAGCTAGAGGAGGGCCACAGAGATGCTCAGAGGGCTGGTGCACCCCTCCTATGAAGACAGGCTGAGAGCTGGGCTTGTTCAGCCTGGAGAAGGCTCCAGGGAGACCTCAGAGCAGCCTTTCAGTACCTAAAGAGGGCCTACGAAAAAGCTGGAGGGGGACTTTTTACAAAGGGCAAGTAGAGCTAGGATGAAGGGTGATAGCTATTGACTAGAAGAGGGTAGATTCAGGCAAGATGAAGGGAAGAAATTTTTTACTGTGACAGTGGTGAGACACTGGAACAGGTTGCCCAGAGAAGTTGTAGATCCATCCCTCGAAGTGTTCAAGGCCAGGCTCTGAGCAACCTGGTTTAGTGGAAAGTGTCCCTGCCTGTGGCTGGGGGGTTGGAACTAAATGATCTTTAAGGTCCCTTCCAACCCAAACCATTCTGTGATTCCATGATTATCTCTCTCTGCTGTGCTAATTAACATTCTGAATTGCTTCACAATTAACAACTACTGCAGGTGATTTGTTGTGAAGCAGAAAAATGTGAAAAAGTATTAGATTTATAAAAAGCAAGATAAAATAGAAATAGCAATAGATTATGGTTTTGTCATATTAACATAAAGTGAAAAAATCTGTCTCAAGGTTTTCTGATTCTTTCTTTCCTAAAAAAATCTCACACAGATGTGCAAAATATTTATATTTGTCTCTAGAAATAGTTCATTAATAGAAAACCATCATTCTTCTCAGGTTTCACAGAGAAGAGGTCTGGTCTATTAAACAAGCGATCTTGCTTGAAAAGCTATCGATGATGTATTTACCCAGGCATGCTTTAACAAATTATCCATATTACATGAAACCAAATTCCCATCTACTCAGTCAACAAGCAAAAACCCCAAATGTATGCTTTCTGAGATGATGGCTCCTTGGCATTGTGATGTTAAATTGTATTATTCATTGTATAGTCTAAGTGCCACTATGATAAATTCAGTCATGCCCATCTAATACAGCTTTACATACATATGCTTTCTACTAGCGCTAACACTGCAGATGCTATAAGCATTCCCTGTGTCTAATGGTGTTAACACTTCAGGTACTGCAAGCATTCCCTATGTCTAATTCCCTGTGTCTAATGTATGGACCTGTAAGCATCTTGCCTACAGCTAGACTAGGGCATCCTAGTTGTGACTACTACCCACCCCTACTTAAGACCAATGACAGTACTGAAGTGCTAATTCAAGACAGACTGAATGGAAGAGAATAAAGAGCTGCAAATCATGCAAAGCAATCAAATTAGTTTCTCCTTTGGAACTGTTGCTTAACTGAAACTGCTATTTCATAATCCAAGAGAGGCTGGATTGCATTTTCCACCACTGCTGGATTGCCCAGTCTTTTACGGTAAAAAATTATGCCTTCTGCAACTGAACCATTTTGCTCTAAAGACCCTCTTGAGACTATTACACAAGCTCAGGTAACAATGACAGATTTCAGTCTACTGCAGTTAAAATGTTGCACTTCAAACATGTTTTTAGACAGAATGCCAATATCTATCATAATCAACTTCAAGCTCGTGCTGAGCAGCCTTCTTGTCTTAGCTAGTCCTCCTGAGGACTAGGTTAGACAGTTCTCACAAGAAAGATTTTCCATTTAAATGTATCAACCTTTCAAATTTTAAGTAGTAGCTAGAGAGAATAGAGACAAGCAAGCAAGTTCTGTGGACGTATTCACACCACTGAAGGCACTCAGTATTTGCCTACCCTTTAGTTTGAAGCCGTCTATTTGCAGAACAACAACTATCAGTCCAATGATATGTTCGTGAACAACATTCAGTCCAAACAAGGTACACCATACTGAATAATCAATTCTCTTTGCCAGTCTTGATACTGGCAAACCTTGTGTTTTCATTAAAATATTTTCTTTTTATTCGGCTATACACCATATTTTATTTTACATTTTTACATATTTTTACATATATATTTTACAGGCCAGGTAAGAATTCTAGTGGCATTACTTGAAGTTTAACTCACTGCAAAAGAACAACATCTGTTAATATCTTCTCAATTATAAGTACTTTTCCTATAATAAGAAGTTATAACTTGAATAGGCTAGAGCTAGGAATTTTTTCATGTCTCATTCTATGATTTAATAGAATGTGAAAAGTTTATAGAGTCATATGGAAGTATATTTTCTTTTATCCTGAGGCCATTTAAATAAGAAACATCCAATAGAACAATCAGGGAAGTCTTCACTTGAGAAAGACAGAGCTTTGAGGATCCATTGGATCCCTTTATGTATACTGATATGACAGCTTTAATAATGGGAAGCTGTATAGCTGATCTCAAGTTATACTGTGGAGATTCTCTATCCAGGGAAGGCACCATAACATGCCTCCACAGACCTAATTCTATGATGTGGATTTTGAAAGAGATGCTCAGTCATGAAAGTAAAAGATCCATAAAATCTGAAGGAAGCAGAGTGTAAATCCAATCTAAATGGGCTACAGTACAGTAAAAATAAAAAAATTTAAAAAGGCATTTCTTTAAAACAAATTTTCTTTTCTATTCCCTCCAATAGTTTGTATTTGCATTTAACTATATAATTTTGCTGATCAAGCAGATTTAAAATAAGTCAGTTGAACACAGCAGGTTCCTAACTTCTAAAGATGAATCAGAATATAAATTGGAGATGACTAACCATCAATTACTCATTTTTGCTGTAATTATGGTATTTGGCCAGTAGCTTTTACTGAGGTAGGTTAGAATTTATTGCTCATCTGAAATAAGTACTTCTTTTACATGAACTTTCTGAGGCTCCAGTAGCCATCTCAAAGGCATTAGTAAATTAATATATCCATATACAGAACATTATGGTTTCCCAGGTGCCAATTTAAAAATATAAAGATATCAAAAACTGCACAATTCACAGAACTCTTTTTTTATGAAACCTATGCTTTTAACTCAGTATTATATAATACACTGGTTCTATCTTGAATGGTTTGGAAAGAAGCTTGTCTGCAATGCCATCACTGAAGTTGATTTAAAAGTCGGAAAGAAAAGCAAAAAGGCAAATAAATTAAAGAAGAAAAAGTCTGATTCTGTTACTTTGACACAGAAATATGGCAGAATTATTAATAAAGGTGACAATTCCAAGCATTACATAAGGAGAGAAAAAATCTCACTTCCAGCCAGTGGAGAAAACAGAAAATTGATAACTTAATTCACCAGTTTGCCTTGTGTGATTTCACTAGAAATGTACTTATCACTTCAGCAGAAGTTGCTGCTATACAGACAGCAGATGCCAAGTCTACTAGTTGAAAGGCTGTGGTTTCATGGATGGTAAAAGTTATTTGGAGAACTGACAAAGTACTTCCACAGAATAGTTTGAGAAGATGCACAACAAGACCCTGCAAAAGTCATAGTCTCATCACTAAATCACCCTGAACCTCCTTGAAATGTGCAAAAGACTTTCAAAAGCAAAAGCTAGTTATTTTCTAAGAACCAATAGAAAGACAGACTTTTAAAATTAAAGCCAAACAAATATTAGAGCACTTGTAAATGAGGATCTTACCGTCTTTTTGATGGATAAATCCTCTTAGGGTTGGAAGCTGCTCTCCCAATAGCATGTTCAATAGCTCCAAGGGCAGAAGAGTCTCCCATCATCTCCAAAGAGTGTCTCTTCTCACAGTCATTTCCTTTCTAAAGAACATACAATACAAATAAATAAAATACATATTGAGGACCGTGATATGGATGAAACTGTTAGACATAAATACATTTTCCCTTATATTTTCCTACATTTCCTTTTATCCCAGAAGTTCTTCTAAAATTCTAAATAATTTAAATCATTTGTGACAATTTTAATAATTTAATCAAAATTCATTGAAAATACATCAGTATAAATAAAGTACAGATATTGAAAAGCCTGGGGGTTTTTTTGTGGCTGGTACTTTAGTCCTTGCTAGTGGCAGACTCATGCAAGGATGTATGATGGCAAGGAAACTTAACCACATAGCTAATACTCAGTACTTGCGCTCTTCTTACATTTGTCACATTGCTCAACACTAAGTACAGTGATCCTATGAGTTCTTGAAGAGATTAAACTGCAAAGACAAACCATGCATATAGGCAATAGTATACTACAGAAATTACATGCCTGCTTCTCTAGACAATTATTAGGTTCCCCAGAGACCTGATTTGGCACTTTTATATCTTAATTCCATAACCAGTCTGATCATGGTTAATAACATGGAAATCTGCTTTGATTCACCACCAGTGGAATTGTTCGAGAATTACATAAAACATTGTTTTGGTAGAGAATACAGATTTCATTTAGCAACTGTGATTGAGTGCTGACACTAAAGGTTTAGGAGGAAATTATTTTCTTAAAAGCTTTTTAGTCAGATGTCCTCTAGAAACAAAGCTTATTCATTTACAAGTCTATCATCTCTGCCCAGTCACTGGTGTTCCTTTGGTTTTTGTAAAGACCTCTAAATGAACAGATAAGAGATTCAAATCAGTGCCCCTGCTGAGGGCAAGGCAGGCATGCTTTGGTTGTCAGACTCTATTTGGCAGATGACAGCTTACCAATTAACACATACATACACTAGAACCACCTGCAGAAATGCCAGCTCTCTAGTGATGGAGATGTTTCTGGACTATTATGGTGGAAGAGAAGGCTTAAGAAGCAGAGAGAGCAGTCTGAAAGGAAATGGTTTTCAAGCTTGTTTCTGCCATATAACAGTAGGCACTGATTGCTTTTACTGATTAAGGCTGTTAAATCTCACACTGTCAACAACGCTTTTCATATTTAAAATCACTGTTTGAGGTAGTAGTGTCATAACACAACTGTTCTCAGGACACAGGCAAGGCACTGCTCATGGGAGGAGGTACTATATTATTAGAGCAATCAGTATAGTTGGAAAGAATAGTCCACTTTCATTGTACCTTATTACTTCTTCAGTGGAAGATGAGCCTTAAACCCTTATTTTCTATCTCATTCTTTTCTTCTTATTTCCACTTTTTAGGCTGTCATTTTAATGCACTTTTCCCTCCTCTGCCTAAAAACAGGGCTTCTGGCCTGAAGCCTCCAAAATATTGTCTTACAGTCATCTAACAATTAAAAAAACTACCAAATTTAGAATGCAGTTACTTTAACACATTACTTTCAGAACATCTGTAAAACAAGACTTACATGACTACCTCCAGAGGTCCTTTCCAACCTCAACTATTTTATGATTCTATGGTTGTAACTCATAATCTTTACAATTCAAGAATCAAGACATTCTGTCTGCTGAGCAAAGATCAAAAGCTAGCAGATCTCAACAATTCATTTGTTTTGCCATTTCTGTTTAGGGCTGTGAACACTATTATTGAAGGAATTCACCCTGAAACTGGAAGAAGCAAAAGCCTGGCAATCAGAAAGGAGAAGTCAGATAATCATCTTGCTTTTATATTCAATCATGAGGGGTTTACAATTTTTCTCTCCTTTGAAACCAAACCATCTCAGAGAAACTCATTTTTGTAGGGGTGGTTGGCAGAAAGGATGGCTCAATTGAATTAAGCTGAGAAATTATGCACTGGGTTTCAGTGCAAACAAACACAATCCTTTATTATGCATATTTATTTGGGAGTCACTAAATATGTAACGACCAGAATCAGAGTATTTTGATCACAGCCATCTTGCTCCCAACCGCTAATATAGCCCTTTGAGTAGATTGCTGAATGACAGTTCTTCAAAGCAAACGCTGAAAAGCTTAGGAAGCTCATAAACTCTAGCACAGGGCAAGCAATGAGAACTGGCTATGTACCAGGGGTACTGCAGGGAAAATGCAGTGCCTCTTCTCTTTTTTTTCCAGATTAAACTGAAAAAAGCAGAGCTTTTCCATTGTTTGTTTTCTCTTAGAGGACTCATTAAAACTGATTGCTCTGGCTGATTTACAGGAACTCAGGTTAAACCAATAAAGAACTAAAATGCTTACTGAGACGATAATGCAATTTGCTTTGCTAGTTATATCATTGCAGGTGGGCACAGCTCTAACTCTGAACATTCCCCCAGAAAATATCCTCAAAGCATCATCTAATAGACAATAGAAAACAATCAGAACATTTTTCACAGAAAGGATAATTCCTGGAGGCAGAATATTTGCTAGTGAAATGAACTAAATTGACTTCTAAAATTATCACTGTGTGACTTATGCAGATTCTACAGACTAATTAACCCCTTCATCTGCAGTTAAAAATTGTTTGCTACTTACAGGAAGAACAAACTAGATTAATCCTCTACACCATCAGGTAATTTTACTACTCAAATGCTATCAAATACAAAAAAGAAAAAAAGAAACTGATTTTAGATGATAATTTCTACCCCATTCCTCAACTGAATACAAGTGTGCATAATTCCAGTCTTTTTCAAACTGAAAATGCTTTACTGTAAATCAAAACTACTCACACCTCTCCAACACATACTCTGAAAAAAATCTTGTTACTTTAAGTCAGTGATCTAGCAGCCAGCATATAACCATTGCAAGTGCCTCTTGGGAAGGTGGCAGAGAAGACTAGACCTGCTTGTCTAGGACTCTTTAGTGTGTGAGAAAGTTGTTTTGTTCCTTTGTTGTTTTGTTTTTTTTACAGCTGTATTTCTAACACCTGAATATGCCTTTCACATGTTCCTTTGCAAATATGACTCACTGCTTTCAAACCCAGCAATCCCATCTTGCCTGTTGGGATTAGCTAGACTGGTGGAAATCAGAGGCAGGTCATACAGAAACTTCCTTTCTCAATACCTTCCTCTTGGGTTCACTTTCCCCAGAGTTCAGGTCTGTCTAGTGCTGTACAAGTTTTCTTTACATTTAGCACATGGCTGCACACGGCTGACAGGAGGCACACATATTACTAACACTAAGTACTTTTGGAACTCTCTGTTACTGCCATGATACAGGAGCCATAGTTAGCTAAGTGAATCACCCTGTCTTAAAGTGGAATATGAATGTCACTCTGCTGCAGGTATTTGGTGTAGTCTTTCCCCTTTCTTTAGGTTATTATTGATAAATCCTAGGAAGGAGTAAGAAAGACTCAAATGGATCATCTGGTACATAAACCTGCCCCAAATCAACTAAGGTATTTTTGACAGATGGTGATATAACCACTCTTTAAAAACCTTCAGTGAGTAAGCTTCCCCAGCCTCTATATACAGTCCATTCTAGGCCATAATTATCTTTGCCATTAGAGCATTCTTTCATCCTAAAACTGCTTTTGTTTCAGTTTAAGTGTATTACTTTTTCACAACTTGAACAGAAGAACAGTTTGTTCCCCTTCCTCTTTGCAGAAACTTTTAAAATATTTTTAAGTATTTAAAGCCTGCTGCATCTCAGCTGTATTTTTTTTTTTTTGGTCTAAAGTCTAGTTCCCTCCATTTTATCTCACAGACCACAAGAGAATCAGACAAAGTGGACAAGACAGACAATATAAAGCCACATTCTTTACCTGGAATTTCAGTCTGAGGAAGTTAAAGCAACATTAAAGGAGAACCAAGACACTCTTCATACAGAATTTGAATTATACTCGCAGATGAAAGCTTCCTCTCCTTTGGCACTTTCAGGAGTCTTATCAAACAAACAAACCAGTCACCCCTCAGCAAAATAGCAAAGGCAGACTTCAGAAAGGCCACAGGCAGCTAAGATTACCTCTGAAATAAACTATGGAAGATTATCAGAATTTTTTTTTTCCCCCTCACTTCTTCTAAGTAACCCCAAAGATTCATATTTACATAGTAGCAAACCTTTCTTTGTGAAGAGTTTCTTCTTAAAGCATAGAAGCAATTTATTTCCCAAGTCACAGGGACTGCTGGGCTGACAATCTCAGCAATCAGTGGGTCCAGCTGAGGTCCTTCTCAGTGCTATAGGAGAGTGTTAACACTTTCTCTGCCATTTGCTGAGTAGATGCTCCAGGTACCAAGGCACATCAGCACAGTTGGTGCTTTTAATTATTCCTGATTGATTTAAAACTCTTCTTAGGCATTCCT